>NW_025544775.1:1958742-2164292 GCF_000003525.1 Blastomyces dermatitidis ER-3
AGCTGAGTATATTACAGCTAGTAAGACAGCTTATAAGATAATCTGATTGAATAATATGTTATATGATATCAGATTAATAAATGATGAAAAAGCAAAAATATACTTGTATTTGTAAGTTAATAATAAGAGAGTAATTAATCTAGCAAAAAAGAAATTCTTAATATAAAGATTATATTATATCAAGATTAGATATCATATTCTTCACAATTTGATTAAAAAAGAGAAAATTATGATGAAATATATTAGTTCTATAGTAAACATAGCTGACAGACTCATCAAGTCACTGACAAAGCCTGCATTTGAAGAATTTGTCAAGAGAGTTAGCATTCAGAAAATTGAGAAGAAGAAATGATTGAATGATAATAATGATACAGCAGATCAATGAATTTTGCATGTATTTCTTGAATTTTACAGTTATTGCTGTACAGATATCTTTTCTAATAAGAAAATCAGAATCTGATTCATGTAATTAATTATTATTGCATTTTTAAAAGATTTAAGAATGAGAGAGGTCTCAGATGATAGCTTATTATAGATTATAGTGTAGTAAGAGAGAGTGTTAATGATTACTACATCTACTCTAGTCACATGCTATCTCAATCTATTCATTTAGTGTAACTCGCGTAGTTAGATTACAACATAACACAACAATGTTATTCTTCAAGAGAAATAGTTTAATTTATTTGCTTAACTTTGATTAGTAACATAGTTAATCAATCACTCAACACCCGCGTACACTCAATGCCTGCTCAATCTTCATTTTTTCATTCATCTTCAAACACTCACAATATGTATCATGAAGTAGTTATACAAGTAGTAATTAATGAGTTAAATGCATAATTGATCTCTAATTATACTGAGACTGCTAAAAAATATGAAATCAGTTAATATATATTATCACAGTGATTAGACTGACTGCCGAAACTATGAATTTTATATTTAATCTCATTTAATCTGATCTCATACATTTCTTGACATGAATTTCACTGAGACTAGCTATTAAAAAAACATGCAAAGTAACTATATATCAGATCTTAAAATGAAATCATGACTTGAAAAAAATGAGAAAGTTATCTCATTTAATCTCATTTAGTTTCATTCTTAGTATAAAGTTACTATTTTTAGACATTTTAAGGTTTTTTTTAGATTATTTTTAATTTTTTAAAAAGTAATACTTTTTAATAATATATAAATAAGATTTAAAGTTATTTAAAGTAATAAAAATAATTTAAATTGAGATGTGAAAATCATAATTTCATTTGAAAAATATGATAAGAGTAGATAGTAAGTCTCACTGAGACAGTATAAGACTACTATTTAATGTTAAAACTGTGTAATGAGATCAGTTGAATTGATAATAAGACTATTAAAAAATCTGATTCTAATCTCAGATATAGTCACACGGTCAGTCTAACAGTGATATAGAGATGTTTAAATATTAAGAAAGAAAGTAAGCTCTATTCACTGTAAAAATCTCATAGATTTATAAGAAGAATAGCTTCTTTTTCATAATAATTAATTAACAGATTGCAGTTTCTCTTATATATCTCAAATTATTCATAATTAAACTGACTGTGTAACCGTGTCTGAGATCAGAATCAGATTTTTTGATAGTCTTATTACTAATTTAATCAATTTCATTACATAGTTTTAACATTCAATAGTAGTCTTATACTGTTTCAGTGAGACTTACTATTTACTTTTATTATATTTTTCAAATGAGATCATGATTTTCACTTCTCAATTTAAATTATTTTTATTGCTTTAAATGACTTTAAATCTCATTTAAGTGTTATCAAAAAGTGTTACTTTTTAAAAAATTAAAAATAGTTTAAAAAAACCTTAAAATATTTAAAAATAGTAACTTTATGCTAAGAATGAGACTAAATGAGATTAAATAAGATCACTTTCTTATTTTTTTCAAGTCATAGTTTCATTTTAAAATTCTATATATGATCACTTTGCATGTTTTTTTAATGACTAGTTTCAGTAGAATTCACATCAAGAAATGTATGAGATCAGATTAAATAAGATCAAATGTGAAATTTATAATCTCAGTGATCAGTCTATTCATAATCTTGTTATTGAGATTCTAAAAGTATCTATTGAAATCAACTGAATGCTATGATTCTGTCAGTATTATAAAAATATAATCAAGTCACTCTATCTTTAAAATATTGACTAAAAATGCAAGGTTGCAGACAATTCAATATATTTTAAGTATTATTTTAGTCTTATAATAGATTTCTTTCTTCTACTAATTTTTTACTTCTTACTAATTAATTTATTATTATTATTATTATTCTTCAATTATAGATATATGTAGTCAGAGACTATAATATCTATCTAAGAACTGAAAGTTCTCGGAGTTGTTCTAATATCTATAGAGTTAACTATTATACATTTATCAATTTCAGATATGCAAAATCAGAAAATTCTAGCTCAGAATATAAAAACTCTTTATAAATTACAGTATTTTAACATCTTCTGATACTTTGAAATCATTTGAAAATATCATGATAAAAGAAACAAGAACAACCTCTTAAAGATAGACACATTAAATAAGTAGATAGAAAAGAACAGAAAAGAAAAAAGTAAAGTAAAGAGAGACTATAAGAAAACAAAATTATTAAAAGATAGTGTATAGCTGTTTTAACAGACTATATCTGATTAATTTTCATCTCTTCATATTCAGATAGACTGACCGTGAGACCGTGTCTGAGATCAGAATCAGAATGTTTGATAATCTTATTATTAATTTAACTAATTTCATTACACAGTTTTAACATTAGATAGTAGTTTTATACTGTCTTAGTAAGACTTACTGTCTACTCTTATCACATTTTTCAAATGAGATTATGATTTTCACTTCTCAATTTAAATTATTTTTATTACTTTAAATGACTTTAAATCTCATTTAAGTGTTACTAAAAAGTGTTACTTTTTAAAAAATTAAAAATAGTCTAAAAAAACCTTAAAATGTCTAAAAATAGTAACTTTATATCAAGAATGAGATTAAATGAAACTAAATGAAATCACTTTCTTATTTTTTCTAAGTTATGATTTCATTTTGAGATCTGATATATAGTCATTTTGCATGTTTTTTTAATAATTAGTCTTAGCAGAATTCATGCTAAGAAATGTATGAAATCAGATTAAATGAGATTAAATGTGAAATTCATGATCTCAGTAGTCAGTCTATATTCAGATATTTCTGAATTCAGTTATTTTCTTATAGCTGCTTGAGTTTCTGATAGAAAGTCTATTAAGTATTTAATTTCTGTCTCAGTTGAGAATAAGAATCTTATATTTAATTGATTTAAATCATACTTCTTTTTCAATCTCACTCTGAGATTATTGTATAATGCACAGTATATTACAATATACTCAGAATTTTCATTTGTATTGCAGAATAAGTATTCTATTGAATTAAATCTATCATTAAATCTTTATATATAAGATTTGAAATAATCATGTTTTAGTTTCAGCTGAATTATAGATGAGAATATTTTCTTTTTACATTTAATTGAATAAGATTTTCACTTGAGTTTTATTTCAAATCTTGAATAATGTATACTCTTCTTTTATTTCTATCAGCTTTCATTTCATTTATCTAAATAAGATTCTTTTATCTTTCTCTTTATAAAAGATCAGAATACTGTTTTTTAAATAGATCTATTTAATTCTGAACTTTTTTTTACAGCTAAATCAGTCAATTTATTGTTATGAATATTTATAGAAGTAGAAACTTAGAGTAGATAAATTATCAGTTTTAATATTCTTCTCTTTTGAATTTTCAAAACAGAATTTAAAATCAGTTTAAGATTCATTTGACTATTATAAATCTGACTATTTCTAAGTCTTTTTAAAGCAGCTTGACTATTAAAGAATATTCATATCTCTTTCAAACTATTTTCTCTTTTATAAGTTTTTATTTTAATAAGTTTGAAAGCTTTCACTATTATAAATAGTTCAGCATCAAAGACTTCAGATTCACAGTCTAAATTTCAGAAATCTGAGATAAAATTAATATTCTCTTCAGTATAAGTAATGTCTGCATCTAATCTGTTCAGATTCTCATTTTTTAAGTTATCTAAGTAAATCAGAATAGAGTCTTTTATATTAATTATAGAGATCTTCTTTAAATACTGTTCATATTCTCTCTCTTTAGATAGTTTATTTATTTACAAGTTTATAAGAGATTTAAGTTTTTATCTTTAGAGAGATATCTTCTCATAATTAACTTTTTCAACATTTAATAAAGAAAATTGATTTTTAATTAATGAATATAGTCTGTATAGTTGAGAGAGCATTTTCTTTAAAGAATTATTTTTATTTCAATTAAGAAGTCTATTTCAATTCAGTTCACTTGCTAAGTTAATTAGTGAAAATGAAGAAGAGATTCTTTCTCTGATTATATAATTTAAGCTTATCTTTATAACTCTCAGAGTATAATTCATACAGATCTTTTCAAATCTAATAGTTAAAGAAGAAATTGAAGCTTCAATTTTCATTACTTTAATAAGAGATGATTTCAATGCTTTCAGAATTCTTCTCAAAGCTCTGTTTTACAGACTTTGAAATAGTTCAGTGAAATTTTCTTAATTATTTCATTAAACTTGAACTTCATAATCAGCTACTGAGATGATACAGACTATGTATAACTGTCTCATAGTCTGGAAGAATAGATCTCTCTCTGTATTTAATAGTCTGATTATACTATTTAATAGTCTTACTGTCTTGATAGTTCTTTGTTGAATATAATATTTAAAATTCAACTTAGAGTTTAATCATACTTCTAATCATTTGATATTCAAACTGGGTTTAATCTCTTTATTCAAAAGAGTTAGGCATAGTTTTTTCTCATTGAATCTAAAAAAGAAATGAATTAACTCAGTTTTATTCATATTAAATTGAATTTAATTGATATCTGCTCTAACAAAGATTTTCTTTACTGCTTTTTCAATCACTTCTAAATTCTCTTTGATTGTTTTTGAACTGTAGACTAGATTAATATCATTTATATAGCTTAAAGATCTCACTATTTTCATATCTCTATTCTTGAATAGATATGCAGTATATATTGTAAATAAGATAAGTGAGATTGAAGATTCTTACAGTACTTCTATTTTTATCTCAGTCTTATCTTATTTTATCTCATTAAAGAATAGTTATATGATTCTTTTTGATATAAAACAGTTAACTTATTTTATTAGAGAAAGTAACAGTTTTAATATCTTCAAAGTCTGAATAATGTTTGACTTTGAAACATGATCAAATATATCTTTTATATCAATAAAAACTGCAGTTGAGATCAGATCTTCATGTTTTACTATTTGAATATTATAAATAACTGAGAGAATAGTATTAATTTCAGAGCATTGTTTTCTATTTCTTATTTATTTACTAAATCAAAGAGAATTATTAACAGAGCTTATAAAAAATAGTCTAGTAGCTATTATCTTTTCTAAAATCTTTCTCAGACAGTTTAATAGAGATATTACTCTATATAACTTAGAAATTGAAGTTTTTTTATTAGATTTTACAAGAATCACTTCAGTGACTTCTCTTCAGTATTCAGAATGATAATTATTTTTTAAGAAATTGAAAAAGAGCTCAAAGTATTCATTCTTCAGATAGAAATATATATTTTGAATAATTAAGTAATTGATTGAATCAGACTCTGCAGCAGTTTCAATTGAACTTAAGAAGATAGCTAACTCTAGTTTGTCTTATATAAGTTCAGATTATTCTCAGTCATTCTTATTAATATAGTTATAAAGTGATATATTCTCTTTCTCTGAATCTGAATCTGATGAGTTTTGAAAGAGAATTCTTATAAAAGCTTGAAATTTTTTCTTAAAAGAATTTACTGTATATGAATCATTCTAAAACTCATATTTCAAGACTGAAAGTTTTACTACACTTCTTGTTTTAGTATACTTAAAGACTTTAAAAACTTCTTTTTCTTATACTTCTTCAAGAAATTTGTTTCAGCAGTCTGTTTTAGCTCTTTTAATATCTGAAAAATATTCATTTCTGATAGCTTTGAACTCTTTATTAGATATTATATCATTCTTTCAATCTCTTCTAACAGTGACTAATTATTTTCTTTTAGATATAATATTCTCATTTTATCAAGATTTGAAATACTCAGAAGACTTTTTCTTTGAAATATTATTTCTAACACTTATTAAAATAATAGATGTAATGAGCTTTACTCTATTCTTGAGTATTTCATTTGAGATATCTTGACTGAGATTTTAATAGAGCTCACTCTGCTTTTCAGATTTTAACAGTTTTATACTTTCTTTAACTGCTTTTTAATCAGCTTTTTCAAAGTTGTACTGATTAGAGAGAAGAGAATTTTCACTTATTTATTTTTCACTCAGTTCAATATTAAATTAAATAATCTCATGATCTGATTCTGATGTCTCATTTGAATTAATAAATCAGTTTATAAGTCTTTTTTCAATTTAATTATATGATATGAAGATTAAATCTATAATAGATTTCTATTTCATATCTTTTCTAAAGAATGTTTATTAATCAGACTTGTTAACTAAATCTATTAAATACTTAATAGTTTATTCAACTAGTTTATCTGCTCTTACTGCTCTTTCACATTCTAAATTTCATTGAAGATGATGTGTATTGAAATCTTCTATAATTATAGAGTGTTTTAATGAAGTTATATTCAAAAATTCTCTATTAATTATTCAGATATTGTTATTTTTCTTCAATGATTTTTCATTATAGATATTTATAAGATGTATAGTATTAAACTCATTCTCTTTATCTATAATATCACTCACTAGAATATCAGAGTCAGATATAATATTAAATCTTAGATTAAATTAATATCTTGATCTCTTTCTTTTATAGATCACTACTCTTGACTTTATCTCAGACTTTTGAGATAGAAAGTAGTAGTAGCTTGAATGAGAAATAATATACTTTTACTCAGTATTAAAATTTGATTTCTGAAGAAGTATAAAATCAACTTTTTATTTAAATGTAATTTAAAGATAAGAATAAATGTAATTTGAGTTTCTATTCACATTGTTTTAAATACATGTGATTTTTGAAGAGTTTTTGAACTTTTTTTATTATTTTTATTGAATATTTATACTAAAAGAGAGTAGAGATAGAGTAGAATCTAATCACTATTATCAGATAGTAAATTATAACTATTTTAAAAAACAGTAATCTCAACTGCTTGTATTCTATCTAGTTTATTATCAGAGTCATTTCTCAATTCTCTAATCTTAACAGAAGTTTGAGAATTTAAATTCTATTTACATTTAACTGAAGAATTGAAGTTTGAAGATTTAAATAATTAAGAGTTTCTTCTTTTCAAGCTTACAGTTGTAGATTTACTGATTTAACTATTCTCTTCAGTTTTAGATTGACTTTGAGCTGTATCTTTTCTTCAGTTCTTTTAAGTTCTTGAAGCAAAGGTGCATTCTTTTGAGTTAGATATATGTTTTTCTTTACAGTTAAAGTATTTAAGTAGAGTATATTGATATATTTCATCTCTTTTTGAGCATGTTTTACATTTATACTCACTAATTTTGTAATCTCTAGTTCAGAATACATATTTTATATCTCTGAAATAAGAGATACAAAGTGTTTATATCTTTGACAGTTTAAATACTGTGTTTGAGCTTTGAGATTCATTCTTAAGTCTTTGTATTTATAAACTTTTATTTTCAAATCTGTCACTCTTACTTCAGAGATTTTTAATTATTCAAATATCTTTGTATATACTAGAATAGAGACATTTCTTCTACTTTGTCTGAACTTAATTGAATTTAGTTATACAGACTCTTTTCTCAGTTGAATAGATTTGTATTATTTTAATTTATTTTGAGAAGTAGTATTTCTTCTTCACAGTCAAAAATTTCAACTGAAATATTATAAAGAATGAATTTATCTCACTTTTCATCTCTCTCAGATAGAATTATTATATTTAACAAAGATTCTATTATTGATTTTCAGAGATTCTTATTCTGAATAAGAAATTCTGCACTGAATTCAGACATTGTAGTTAAAATAATGACATTTTCAAAGAAAGATGACTCAATTGAAGCTATAAGTGATTTTTAAACTTTAATATTAGTTATTAACTGAGAAAAGAACTGCTAATTAATTTCATTTCTAATTCTGAAAATGAGATTTGAGTTTAGCTTGTTTCTCTGCAAGATCTTCTGATTTAAGACTTTAAGAATAAGTCTTCTATTTCTGAAGATTTGAAAGTTTTTCTCTTTTTACATTTTTTTCTCTTCTTTTCTATGAATAGAAGCATGAGCAGTATTCTTCTTAGTTTTCTCAGAATTTTGAGTAGATTTTGAGACAGTAGATTTAGAGACAGCAGATTTCACTGCTTAAGCATATATTTTCTTCTGATTCAAAGAAGAAGAAGAAGAAGTAGAGAAAGAAGAAGAGTAAGATAAAGAGTCAGTGATTGTACTAGAAATTTTCAATGTTTTTTAAACTGTGTTTGAAATTCTAAGTTTGAACTTGATCATCTTCTGTAGTTGTCTAGTCTGAGTATGAAGAATTAACAGAACTTCTTTCTTCATCTCACTCAGACACTGTTTTTCAAGAATTTTACTTACTTTTTAAAGTTTCTGTATTTCAAGAACTTGTTATTTCTGTATTTCTTCTTTCTTTCTTCTCTTCAGAATTTCAATCTTAGAAATAGCATTTGAGAAAGCATCTTTTTTCACATCAACTGAGTGTATTTTTGAACTTATTTTTCTCATTCAATGAAAAGTTGATCATACTGTTTCAATTGAGAGATTTATAAGTCTATTTTCAACTGAAAAGTTGATCAGACTATTTCAAAAGAAGAATAAAAGACTTTTATGTATAAAACACCTGATTTTTTTCACACTAGTTCAGTAACTAGATTAGATTTTTGAAGAGAATCTAATAAACTAAAATTAATTTTTAAGATAAATCAATAAAATCTTTACAATCTCTTTCTTGAGATACAGTGAGAAAAAGTATGATATCAATTGATAATAAATCAGATAATATAGCAGTTTTTGAGAGAAAAACTGATAAAAAATAAGTCAATCTTTTGCAGAGAAATTGATTAAAACTATTCAATTTTATTCTAAATCATTCAATTCTCCTCACACAACAAGTGTGTAACTCAAATCAGTTAATAAAGAGTATAAAAAACAATTAAGTATTAATAAAAGCTCTTCAGTCACTGAAAAAGTAATTCTTACTTAAAAGAATGTGAAATTATAATAGAAAATAACTCTATTTTTAATTCTTTATAAGAATATTGTATAAAACTCGGAGAAAAACATCTTACTTTTTCAAGAGAAGTAAAAAACTAATTCTAACATCTTTTTTTTTCATTAACTGCTGCAGAAGAATGAGATAGAAACTGTTAAGATATGTATTACTGTATACTCTCTATCAAGACTTTCTCTCTTCAGAGTCTTGATATTATAGAGAATATAAGTCTGTTTCTATATAATAATATAAATATTATCAGCAGAATGTAGAGAAACTGATTATTTATATCTTAAAATAGAAGACTTTGTCAATGATTATATCAATATAGAGTTAATTCTTAAATTCAATATAAATCTAGTATTGCTGTTCTCAATCTCTTGCAGAATCTATTGAATATTGAGATATTAAAACTAGATTTAATATATCTCACTATGCAGAGATCAAAGACTCAGTCAGATCTTAAAATATACTGATTTTATAGTTGTTAATATGTTATTATTCACTGATTATGTATTGAATACTGTTGCAGAGATATCTTTTTGTATATTTCTACTAAAGATAGATTAGATTGAATGAGATAATACATGAGTGAGACTTAGCATTGATATCTTAATTCATCAAAGACAGACAGAGTTTTCACAGAGATTACACTTCAGATTGTGTTCATTAATTATGTGCTTGATATTATTACTGAGGTATCTTTTTGTATTTTTCTGTCAGAGATGAGCCAGATTGAGAAGAGCGGTATGAGAGTGAGACTTGATGTTGATGTTTTGAAATATCAAAGATAGACAGGGTTTTCATGAAGATTGATTCTCAGATATCTCCACAATTACAAATCAGAGATCTTTCAAAATCAAGAAGATTGATGCATATGACTAAGTCTCTTCACCTTACAATTTGTATGGCAATTTGGCCCGGGGTTGTGGTGTGGTAGAGGTGAATGAGGGATAATCCCACACAGGAGTTTTGAACAATGTCTGGTTCACATTTGACTGAATAACTTCATCAACATTAGATAGTAGTCTTATACTGTCTCAGTGAGACTTACTGTCTACTCTTGTCACATTTTTTCAAATAAGATCATGATTTTCACTTCTTAATTTAAATTATTTTTATTACTTTAAATGACTTTAAATCTCATTTGAGTATTATCAAAAAGCATTACTTTTAAAAAAATTAAAAATAGTCTAAAAAAAACCTTAAAATGTCTAAAAATAGTAACTTTATGCTAAGAATAAGACTAAATGAGATCAAATGAGATTACTTTCTCATTTTTTTCAAGTCATGATTTCATTTTAAAATCTGATATATAGTCACTTTGCATGTTTTTTTAATGATTAGTCCCAGCGGGATTCATGCTAAGAAATGTATGAGATCAGACCAAATGAAATCAAATATGAAATTCATAATCTCAGCAGCCAGTCTAGTTAAAACAGTGTAATGAGATCAGTTAAATTGATAATGAGATCATCAAATATTCTGATTCTGGTCTCAGACACGGTCACATGATCAGTCTAGTTTTAATATTAGATAGTAGTCTCATACTGTCTCAGTGAGACTTACTGTCTACTCTTATTACATTTTTCAAATGAGATTATGATTTTCACTTCTCAATTTAAATTATTTTTATTGCTTTAAATGACTTTAAATCTCATTTGAGCATTATCAAAAAGTGTTACTTTTTAAAAAATTAAAAATAGTCTAAAAAAAACCTTAAAATGTCTAAAAATAGTAACTTTATGCCAAGAATGAAACTAAATGAAATTAAATGAGATCACTTTCTCATTTTTTTCAAGTCATGATCTCATTTTAAGATCTGATATATAGTCACTTTGCATGTTTTTTTAATGATTAGTCTCAGCGGGATTCACATCAAGAAATGTATAAGACTAGATTAAATGAGATCAAACGTGAAATTCATGATTCTGACGGCCAGTCTAAATAAATCTCTCAATTGAAACAGTCTGACCAACTTTTCATTTGAAAATAGACTGATAAATCTCTTAATTGAAACAGTCTGATCAACTTTTCATTTGAAAATAGATCAATAAATCTCTCATTTAAAATAGTCTGATCAACTTTTCATTCAGAGAGTAAAATGAGTTCAAAAATACACTCAGTTAATGTGAAAAAAGATGCTTTCTCAGATGCTATCCCTGAAATTGAAATTCTGAAGAGAAGAAAGAAGAATAAAATAGAGAAATAACAAGTTCTTGAAATACAGAAACTTGAAAAAGTAAGTAAAATTCTTGAAAAACAGTGTCTAAGTAAGATAAATGAAGAAGTTCTGTTAATTCTTTATACTCAGACTAGGCAACTACAAAAGATGATCAAGTTCAAACTTGTAATTTCAAACACAGTTTAAAAAACATTGAAAATTTCTAGTATAATTACTGACTTTTTATCTTACTCTTCTTCTTTCTCTACTTCTTCTTCTTCTTCTTTGAATCAGAAGAAAATATATACTTAAGCAGCTAAATCTACTGTCTCTATATCTGATATCTCAAAATCTGCTTAAAATCCTGAGAAAACTGAGAAGAATACTGCTCATACTTCTATTCATAGAAAAGTAGAGAAAAAAATGTAAAAAGAGAAAAACTTTCAAATCTTCAGAAATAGAAGACTTATTCTTAAAGTCTCAAATCAGAATATCTTACAGAGAAACAAGCTAAACTCAAATCTTATTTTCAGAATTGAAAATGAAATTAATCAGCAGTTCTTTTCTTAGTTAATAACTAATATTAAAGTTTAAAAATCAGTTATAGCTTCAATTGAGTTATTCTTCTTTAAAAATTCCATCATTCTGACTATAATACCTGAATTCAGTGCAGAATTCCTCATTCAGAATGAGAATCTCTGAAAATCAGTAATAGAATCTTTATTAAACACAACAATTCTATCTAAGAGAGATGAAAAGTGAAATAAATTCATTCTTTATAACATTTCAGTTGAAATTTTTAACTGTGAAGAAGAAATGCTACTTCTTAAAAATAAATTAGAAGAATACAATTCTATTCAACTGAGAAAAAAGTCTGTATGATTAAATTCAATTGAGTTCAAATAAAGCAGAACAAATGTCTCTGTTCTAGTATATATAAAAATACTTGAACAATCAAAGATCTCTGAAGTAAGAGTAGCAGATTTGAAAATGAGAGTTCATGAATACAAAGACTCAAGAATGAATCTCAAAGCTTAAACACAGTGTTCAAACTATCAAAGATATGAATACTTTATAATTTCTTATTTTAGAGACTCAAAATATGCATTCTGTGCTAGATATTATAAAACTAGTGAGTATAAATATGAAACATACTCAAAAAGAGATGAAATATGTTAATATACTCTACTTAAATACTCTAATTATAAAGAAAAATATATATCTAGCTCAAAAGAATACATATTTACTTTAAGAACTTAAAGAAACTGAAGAAAAGATGAAGCTCAAAGTTAATCTAGAACTGAAGAGAATAGTTAAGTCAGTAAATCTGAAACTGTAAGCTTAAAAAGAAGAAACTCTCAACTATTGAAATCTTCAAACTTCAATTCTCCAGCTAAATGTAAATAGAATTTAAATTCTCAAACTTCTATTAAGATTAGAGAATTGAGAAAAGACTCTGATAATAAACTAGATAGAATACAAGCAGATAAGATTCCTGCTTTTTAAAATAGTTATAATCTACTATCTGATAATAGTAATTAGATTCTACTCTATCTCTACTCTCTTTCAGTATGAATATATAATAAAACTAATAAAAAAAGTTTAGAAACTCTTTAAAAATCACATTTATTTAAAACAATGTAAATAGAAACTCAAATTGTATTTATTCTTATCTTCAAATTGTATTTGAATAAAAAGTTGATTTTGTACTTCTTTAGAAATCAAATTTTAATGCTGAGTAAAAATATATCATTTCTTATTCAAGCTACTACTGCTTTCTATCTCAAAAGTCTGAGATAAAGTCAAGAGTAGTAATCTATGAAAGAAAGAGATTAAGATATTAATTTAATCAAAGATTTGATATTATATCTGACCCTGATATTCTAGTGAGTGATATTATAGATAAAGAGAATGAGTTTAATACTATACAGTGTATAAATATCTATAATGAAAAGTCAATGAAGAAAAATATCAATATCTGAATAATTAATAAAGAATTTTTAAACATAACTCTGTTAAAAAACTCTATAATTGTAGAAGATTTTAATACACATTATCTCTGATAGAATTCAGATTGCAAAAGAGCAGTAAGAGTAGATAAACTAGTTAAATAAATCTTTGAGTATTCAATAGATCTAGTTAACAAGTCTGATTAATAAACATTCTTTAGAAAAGACATGAAACAGAAATCTATCATAGATTTAATCTTTATATCATAAAATCTAATTGAAAAAAGACTTATAAACTGGTTTATTAATTTAAATAAGACATCAGAATCAGATTATGAGATTATTCAATTTAATATTAAACTGAGTGAAAAATAAATAAGTGAAAATCCTCTTCTCTCTAATCAGTATAACTTTGAAAAAGCTGATTGAAAAGCAGTTGAAGAAAGTATAAAACTGTTAAAATCTGAAAAGCAGAGTGAGCTCTATTGAAATCTCAGTCAAGATATCTCAAATGAAATACTTAAGAATAGAGTAAAGCTCATTACATCTATTATTCTAACAAGTGTTAGAAATAATATTTCAAAGAAAAAGTCTTCGAAGTATTTCAAATCTTGATGAAATGAGAATATTATATCTAAAAGAAAATAATTAGTCACTGTTAGAAGACATTGAAAGAATGATATAATATCTAATAAAGAGTTCAAAGCTGTCAGAAATGAATATTTTTCAGATATTAAAAGAGATAAAACAGACTGCTGAAACAAATTTCTTGAAGAAGTATAAGAAAAAGAAGTTTTTAAAGCTTTTAACTATACTAAAACAAGAAGTGTAGTACAACTTTCAGTCTTAGAATATGAGTTTCAGAATGAATCATATACAGCAAATTCTTTTGAGAAAAAATATCAATCTTTTATGAGAATTCTCTTTCAAAACTTATCAGATTCAGATTTACAGAAAGAGAATATATCACTTTATAACTATATTGATGAAAATATCTCAGAATGATCTGAGCTTATACAAGATGAATTAGAGTCAGCTATCTTCTTAAGTTCAATTAAAACTACTGCAGAGCCTGATTCAATGAATCACTTAATCATTTCAAATACATATTTCTACTTAGACTGACCGTGTGACTAGACTGACCGTGTGACCGTGTCTGAGACCAGGACCAGATTTTTTGATAGTCTCATTATCAATTTGACTGATCCCATTACACGGTTTTAATATTAGATAGTAGTTTCATACTGTCTCAGTGAGACTTACTATCTACTCTTGTTACATTTTTCAAATGAGACCATGATTTCCACTTCTCAATTTAAATTATTTTTATTGCTTTAAATGACTTTAAATCTCATTTAAGTGTTACCAAAAAGCATTACTTTTTAAAAAATTAAAAATAGTCTAAAAAAAACCTTAAAATGTCTAAAAATAGTAACTTTATATCAAGAATGGGACTAAATAGGACCAAATGAAACCACTTTCTCATTTTTTTCAAGTCATGGTTTCATTTTAAGATCTGATATATAGTCACTTTACATGTTTTTTTGATAGCCAGTCCCAGTGGGATTCACGCCAAGAAATGTATGAAACCAGATCAAATGAAATCAAATATGAAATTCATAGTCTCAGCGGCCAGTCTACATGTGACCGTGTCTGGAACTAGAATCAGATTTTTTAATAGTCTCATTATCAATTCAACTGATCTCATTACACAGTTTTAACATTAGATAGTAGTTTCATACTGTCTCAGTGAGACTTACTGTCTACTCTTATCATATTTTTCAAATGAGATCATAATTTTCACTTCTCAATTTAAATTATTTTTATTACTTTAAATGACTTTAAATCTCATTTAAGTGTTATCAAAAAGCATTACTTTTTAAAAAATTAAAAATAGTCTAAAGAAAACCTTAAAATGTCTAAAAATAGTAACTTTATGCTAAGAATGAGACTAAATGAAATCAAATGAGATCACTTTCTCATTTTTTTCAAGTCATTATTTCATTTTAAGATCTCATATATAGTCACTTTGCATGTTTTTTTAATGACT
Organism: Blastomyces dermatitidis ER-3; assembly: GCF_000003525.1. Lineage (NCBI taxonomy): Eukaryota > Fungi > Ascomycota > Eurotiomycetes > Onygenales > Ajellomycetaceae > Blastomyces > Blastomyces dermatitidis. The sequence continues at coordinate 1,974,161 of NW_025544775.1, forward strand.
AGTCCTAGTGGGATTCATGTCAAGAAATGTATGAGATCAGATCAAATGAAATCAAACATGAAATTCATAATTCCGGCGGCCAGTCTATTTCTACTTAAGAAATGAATATTTTAAGCTCTTTTTCAATCTCTTGAAAAATGATTATTATTCTGAATGCTGAAGAGAAGTCACTGAAGTGATTCTTATAAAACTTAATAGATAAGCTTTAATTTCTAAGTCATATAGAGTAATATCTCTATTGAACTGTCTAGAAAAGGTTTTAGAAAAGATAATAGCTACTAAACTATCTTTTATAAGCTTTATTAATAATTCTCTTCTATTTACTGAATAAATGAGAGATAGAAAACAATGCTTTACAATTAACACTATTCTCTCAGTTGTTTATAATATTTAAATAGTAAAGTATAAAGATCTGATCTCAACTGCAGTTTTTATTGATATAAAAGATACATTTAATCATGTTTTAAAGTCAAAAATAATTCAGACTTTGAAGATATTAAAACTGTCACTTTCTTTAATAAAATAAGTTAACTGTTTTATATCTAAACAAATCATATAACTATTCTTTGATGAGATAAAATAAGATAAGACTGAGATAAAAATAGAAGTACTGTAAGAATCATCAATCTGACTCATTTTATTTGTAATATACACTGTATATCTATTCAAGAATAGAGATATGAAAATAGTAAGATTTTTAAGCTATATAAATAATATTGATCTAGTCTACAGTTCAAAAATAATCAAAGAGAATTTAGAAGTAATTGAAAAAGCAGTAAGAAAAATCTTTATTAGAGTAGATATCAATCAAATTTAATTTAATATAAATAAAACTGAGTTAATTCATTTCTTTTCTAAATTCAATGAGAAAAAACTATGTCTAACTCTTTTGAATAAAGATATTAAACCCAGTTTGAATGTTAAATGATTAGAAGTATGATTAAACTTGAAGTTGAATTTTAAATATTATGTTCAACAAAGAACTATCAAGACAGAAAGACTATGAAATAGTATAATCAGACTATTAAATACAGAGAGAGATCTATTCTTCCAGACTATGAGACAGTTATACATAGTCTGTATCATCTCAGTAGCTGATTATGAAGTTCAAGTTTAATAAAATAGTTAAGAAAATTTCACTGAACTATTTCAAAGTCTGTAAAACAGAGCTTTAAGAAGAATTCAGAGAGTATTCAAATCATCTTCTATTAAAGCAATGAAAATTGAAGCTTCAATTCTCTTTTCTATTATTAGATATGAAAAGATCTGTATAAATTATACTCTGAGAGTTATACAGATGAGCTTAAATTATATAATTAGAGAAAAAGTCTCTTCTTCATTCTCATCAATTAACTCAGAAAGTGAACTGAATTGAAATAGATTTCTTGATTGAAATGAAAATAATTCTTCAAAGAAAATGCTCTCTCAACTATATAGACTATATTCACTAATTAAAAATCAATTTTCTTTATTAAATGTTGAGAAAGTTGATTATAAGAAGATATCTCTCTGAAGAGAAAAGTCTGAATCTCTCATAGACTTATAAATAAGTGAACTATCTAAAGAGAGAGAATATAAACAGTATTTAAAGAAGATCTCTATAATTAATATAAAAGACTCTATTCTGATTTACTCAGATGACTTAAAAAATGAGAATCTGAACAGATTAGATGCAGACATTGCTTATACTAGACTAATCACTGAGATTATGAATTTCATGTTTGGTTTCATTTGATCTGATCTCATACATTTCTTGACGTGAATTCTGCTAGGACTAATTATTAAAAAAACATGCAAAGTGACTATATATCAGATTTTAAAATGAAACTATGACTTGAAAAAAATGAGAAAGTGATCTCATTTGATTTCATTTAGTTTCATTCTTGGCATAAAGTTACTATTTTAAGACATTTTAAGGTTTTTTTTAGATTATTTTTAATTTTTCAAAAAGTAATGCTTTTTGATAATGCTTAAATTAAAGTCATTTAAAGCAATAAAAATAATTTAAATTGAGAAGTGAAAATCATGATCTCATTTGAAAAATGTGACAAGAGTAGACAGTAAGTCTCACTGAGACAGTATGAGACTACTATCTGATGTTAAAACAGTGTAATAGAATCAGTTGAATTGATAATAAGATCATCAAATATTCTGATTCTGGTTTCAGACACGGTCACACAGTCAGTCTAGCTTATACTGAAGATAATATTAATTTTATCTCAGATTTCTGAAATTTAGACTGTGAATCTGAAGTCTTTGATACTGAACTATTTATAATAGTAAAAGCTTTCAAACTCATTGAAATAAAATCTTATAAAAGAAAAAATAGTTTAAAAGAGATATAAATATTCTCTAATAGTTAAGCTGCTTTAAAAAGACTTAGAAATAGTCAGATTTATAATAATCAAATAAATCTTAAACTGATTTTAAAGTCTGTTTTGAAAATTCAAAAGAGAAGAATATTAAAATTAATAATTTATCTGCACTAAGTTCCTGCTTATATGAATATTCATGATAATGAATTGACTAATTCAGCTGTAAAAAAGAGTTCAGAATTAAGTAGATTTATTCAAAAAATAGTGTTCTGATCTTTTATTAAGAGAAAGATAAAAGAATCTTGTTTAGATAAGTAAAATAAAAGCTGGCAGAAATAAAAGAAGAGTATACATTATTCAAGATTTGAAATAAAACTCAAGTAGAAATCTTGTTTAATTAAATATAAAAAGAAAATATTCTCATCACCTCAGTGACTGAATGATTAATGCGGCCACCTGATAGCACCTTGACATAGAAAACCAAGGCGCGTGAGTTTGAAACCCACAGGGAATACATTAAATTCAGAACTCAAGCACCTCAGGTTTCTAATAAATACAGAGATGTACAAATCACTTCAATGAATTGCTCTATGTTTCTGAGCTGAGAAGTTATTATTATATGTATTTAATTGTCACTTCTTTGTATTTTTCTATATTCTTGTTATCTTGATATAATCTCAACAACTGTATTTCCTTCTGTATAATTAACACTTAACCTGTATTTAACATCATGCAAGAACTCATCATAAGCTTCGCTTGTATATAAGTATAATGAAAGAATAATAATAATAATAAAAAATAAAATATTCTCATCTATAATTCAGCTGAAACTAGAACATAATTATTTCAAATCTTATATATAAAGATTTAATAATAGATTTAATTTAATAGAATACTCATTCTGCAATGTAAATAAAAATCCTATTGTAAAGAAGAAAATAAAGTAAAAAACAGCTTATTAAATAGTAAAACAGTAAAAAGATATAAATAAAACTATAAGAGCTACTTAATAACAAATTGAAAAAGAGCTTAAAAATGTAAGAAAAACTTAAGAATAAAAGAAAAGAAAGAATAAAAGAAAAGAAAGAATAAACTGCTATATAACAGTAATTACAGTTGAATAAAAAAAAAATTCAAAAATTCAAAAATCATCTTTTTAATCAGAAAAGTAGACTTTTAATTTTATAAAAATTGATTAAATTATACTTTCAGAGCTCTGTTAAAGTGCTTATAAATTCACTGTTAGAGAAATCTGATAATATTACAATTTTTACTGATTTAATAACTACTTATTTACTAAATTTACTTTCATTCAAGATTTTATATTCTGAGTGAGTTATTAAGTTAAGTAAACATTTACAGAATCAGCTGTATATTTTTATGTGTAATTTTCTATATATATTTCATCATATAATATATCACCTTAAAATCTAATTGCATTGTTGAGATATTGATGAAAATATTTCATCATAGTGATGGCGAAATGGCGGGTGTTGGGTGTAAGCGGGCGTTGGTAGCCACGGCCACGTTCCTTGAAACCGTGGCCCCATGGTGCGTACTATACCCACTTTCCCTCATCAAATCGTCTGCCACCATATCAAATATTTTCTTCCCCCATATAATCCCAGAGCACCATAGGCGTGGAATCAGGAAACTGTGCGCAAAGAGTATGGCTGCTATATGCGACAGTTTGACATCAACCCAGTCGTGATAGCGCTGCAATCGGTGGGTTGACAGCGGCTATTTTGGGCACCCAGGGTTGTTTCATTCTAGAACTTTGAACTTTTGTCTTTGGGACTTCTGAGTCATTCGCTCTTCTCAACAGCGACGGCATTGTAGTCAGGGCCTCCATCACCACTTTCCGAGAATTCCTCCTCCAGCAGCAGGAAGACTGTTATGACTGGAGTTCTTACCAAGGCTTAGCATTGACCGCCGTCTCTGGGGATCTGGTATGAAACCATCGTCTCCGTCATCAATGATGTCTTCGCCGTTCCCTCGGCACTTGCAAGGGCTTATCTCCGTCAGGCTCCCTGTTCTCCCCCGGCATTAGTGATTAACACATTTTAAACGCCGCATGTAAAGATTTCGTCTTGGTCTACCGCCTAACCCAAGTGGTAAGTTTTAGTAAGGCTGTCATGCGCTTGTGGCTGCTTATTATCTAGTCAACTCCAAAGAGCGAAACATCGGATGGTTTGAATGAGCCGACAACACCATTGAATCCCCCAACTATTCGATGTTGTCGATAATACTTAGATCTCCCAGCTAGCTTAAACCCATTCGTAAGATATATAAATACCCATGAATAGCTTCATTATATTAAAAAAAAGACCCTCTAAAGAAAGCGATAAACTCAAACTCAACCTCAACCTCTATCATTTACCACCTCAAGCTCAAACCTCAATCGAACACCACGTCTAGCTCACCATGGGGTTCATGGCGGCCTTTTTGTACTCCCAACTTTTTGTCACTCCGAAATATCCAACCGCATCTTTCGCCAACCAGACCATTGTCATCACTGGTTCTAATACCGGGCTCGGGCTCGAAGCAGCACGACACTTCGCCCGCCTCAATGCGAAAAAGATAATCATTGCTGTCCGCAATGTCGCTGCAGGAGAGAAAGCCAAAGAGTTGATCGAGACGTCATCCGGTAGAGCCAACATATGCGAAGTCTGGGAACTTGACCTTGCATCCTACGCCTCGATCAAAGCATTTGCACAACGAGCATCGACAGAATTGCCCCGTATCGATGTTCTGCTTGAAAATGCAGGTATAGCAACTCATAACTACGACACTGCAGAAGGCCACGAGCGCACTATTACCATCAACGTGATCGGCACTTTCCTATTAGGCCTACTCCTCCTTCCGAAGCTCAAAGAGTCCGCGACGCAGACATCCCCCATGAAACCCCGCTGGTGCATAGTGACGAGCGAGGTTCATGCGCAAGCAGAATTTCCAGAATGGAAAAGCCCGAATACGTTTGAAAAACTGGACGATACGAAGACACTCAACATGAAAGAACGATACGAGGTATCAAAACTGCTGGAGATTCTTGTAGTGCGTGAAATCGCACCGAAACTTGCTGATTCAGGGGTCATCCTCAACTTGATAAACCCCGGATTTTGTCAATCGGGGCTGATGCGTGAATTTCATTGGCTTGTGTTAGTTATCAAGACAATGCTAACGCACATAATGGTGCGCACGACTGAGGTTGGTAGTCGGACTCTGGTGGCTGCTGCGGCTGAGGGAGACGAAAGCCATGGTACATACATGGTGGATGGGAAGGTGAGCAATAGGCACCTATCAGCATTCGTTAAGAGTGAAGACGGGAAAATTGCGGGGAAAAAAGTGTGGGAGGAGTTGAAAGCAATTCTGGAAAATATTGTGCCCGGGGTTTCGGGGAAGCTGTGAGGGTAGCGTTGGTTTTGTGCATTCTCGATTGTTTTGTCTCCTTGGTTGGTCTTTTGTATCTTCAGCTTTTTGTATCCTTGTTTTTTGTATCTTTAGTGAAAGCGCTTTCAGTACCTAGAATTAATTGCTATGTCTCCCAGCTTCTACTACCTCTTGTTAATGATCATGTTCAAGAAAATTAATACATGTAACTTAATCCAATAATTGAGGACTCTGGTGTAACGGAGACTGACAGAGCGGCAGCCTTCCCACTCGAACGAACTTAGGCCTCCGAGAGAGGATTCAATCCTGGTTAAGTAAACTCAGGAGCGAGCAGCGGTCATGTTGGACCTTGCGGGATGTCTGAAAAGGAGTCCGATCTCCTTCATCGTTGCTTTATCAATCAGAATACAAATGAACAAAACAAGAAAAACTTCCTTGTCATTCTACCTAACGTTGACCAGTCATGTGATTTTTCAAACCCTATGGATGATTTTCCAAGCTGGATATACGAACCAAGAGCAGGAAAAGTAATAATAACTGAAGAGGTTCTTCATACATACATAGTAGCAGCTGCGAAATCAAATTCTCATTGCCGTCTTAGAGTAATTTAACTTGTACAATGTATAGGGTTAACCGTGCCATGCTTACTCACTCTCTCTAGTGAGTGCGTCACAGTGTACAGAAAACCGCACTGTACAGAAAATATTTTGAATATAATGATCTTCAAAAATTAATTAATAATCATCATCACATCTATCTATAACATAAAGATTATCTATATACTCATTAGAAGGTATAGAATTCACTGTAGATTGAGATTCTATAGAATTATCTTATTATAATTAAGTGACTGTAGATTTTATAGATTTAATTTCAATTAACTGAAGATTTTTATTAAACATCTTTTTCATCTCATCTGCTCTACAGATTATAATCTTGCAATTGACATTCTTAATAGTGAGAACTTTATCTACTTATATCTATCTGTAAGAGAATTTAATAATCTGATATCTATTTACTTAATAATGATCTATAAGTTTATGTAAGAATAAGTACTTACAGGCGATTATTCAGGTGTTTACAGCTTGACATGATATGTACTGTTAACTACTAGAAGTATTCACAATAGAAAGATAAAATGTAGAAATTAAATATATAATAGTATTCAAGCTGAGTTATAAATAGTATTCATGAACTTCAGTCTATATAGTTATATATAGTCAAGAGCTGCTAACTCTATTAATTATATAAGAGATAGATTATTATTATTATTATTATTCTTTCATTATACTCATATGCAAGCGAAGCTTATGATGAGTCCTTGTGTGATGTTAAATACAGGTCAAGTGTTAGTTATACAGGAGGAAATACAGGTGTTGAGACCATGCCAAGATAACAAGAACATAGGAAAATACAAAGAAGTGACAATTAGATACATGCAATAATAACTTCTCAGCCCAGGAACAAAGAGTGATTCATTGAAGCAATTTGTACACCTCTGTATTTATTAGAAACCTGAGGTGCTTGAGTTCCAGATTTAATGTATCCCCTGCGGGTTTCAAACTCACGTGCCTTGATTTCCTACGCCAAGATGCTACCAGGTGGCTGCATTAATCATTCAGCCACTGAGGCTATAAGAGATAAAAATAGAGATAAAGAATTCATAAGAAGCAGAATTTCTTATATATTTCTCTCTCTCTAAGACTTTATCTGTGAAGTCTTTTACTAAGTGACTTTATAAAATCAGCTCAGCACTGCAGTAATACTCACTAAAAACTCTTTTTATCTGTATAAAAAAATCTCAGTGAGAAAAAATCTCTTATTACTATGAAGAAAAAAGAGTTTATTACTCAGTTTTTTATTCTATAAAATTCTTTATAATTTATAAATTCTTCTCTAACTATTACACAGATTCATCTTATATCTTTTATATAGAAGAGTTTCAGTTGACTCTTAATTATTTTCATAAGATTCTTATGTAATTATTACATAGATTTATCTCATAGATGAATCACTCTCTATAAGATTATTCTTATTAAAGAGAAGTATTTATAAGTTGATCTTTTACTCATTCTTATGAATTATTGTTCTTTGACACTGTAGAATTATGAGAAATTTCTCATTCTTTTATTAACTCTGTAGAATTATAGAATTAAGATGTTCATAGTTTATAATTACTCTTTATAGTTGCCTCAGTGACTGAATGGTTAATGCGGCCATCTGATAGCGCCTTGGCATGAGAAACTAAGACATGTGAGTTCAAAACCCGCAGAGAATATATTAAATCTGAAACTCAAGCATCTCAGATTTCTAATAAATACAGAGATGTATAAATTACTTTAATAAATCACTCTATGTTTCTGAGCTGAGAAGTTATTATTATATATATCTAATTATCACTTCTTTGTATTTTTCTATATTCTTATTATCTTGATATAATCTCAATATCTATATTTTCTTCTGTATAATCAATACTTAATCTGTATTTAACATCATGCAAGAACTTATCATAAGATCGGCTTGTATATAAGTATAATAAAAGAATAATAATAATAATAACTCTTTATAGATCTATAGAAAGATTCAGATCTGCAATTTATAATCACTTTTTATTTACTAGAATAATCTGACTATTCTGTAGAATTACTTACAGTGTAAGTAAATGTCTCTAGAGTAGTATAAATATCTCAGATCTGTTTATAAAACTTCATCTTCTTTTCTCTTTTTCTATAACAGCTTTCATTCTTATAAACTGTGAGTATTCTTATTCATCTGTAAAGTGTTTTCACTCAGACAGTAGAGAGAGAGTGTTTCTGATAATATCTGTATATTAATTCAAGAACTTCTCAAGAATAAAAAATTTTTCAATTTCAATATCTTTGTAAATAATATCTGACTACTGCTAAGCTTCTTATAAGTGTCTTTATAACTTCTCTAATCACTTTTTATCAGCTAATAAAGTAGAAATATCACTGCTTATAACAGTGTCTTTACTTCTCTCAGTCTTATTACTGTACTCAATCTTCAGATCAGTAGTTAACTTCATATCTTCTTCAGATCAGTCTCTAACTCTAAGTAGTGTAGTTCTGCTCTTTACTGTAAGTCTTTTCATAAGTAATTTCTTACAGATTCTAGCTGACAGTTCTTGTAAAGCTTTCAGTATTATCAGTATCTTCTACAGCTCTGCAGATCTATAATTATTTCTCTTCTACTTATATAATCTCTGATCAGATATATACAAATATATCTAGATTCTCTATTAACAGTTCTTACACTGCAGTGCATTTCTGTAATTTCATAGTTAATAAGAGATAAGTTCTCAGATATCTATAAAATTCAGATAATTAAGATAATATAAATATCATGAATTCATGATAGAAGTTAATCTGAATATATAAGCTCTCTCTTTATATTTTAATTATTTCTGAGCTGAATACTTCAGTACAACTGAGAGAGCAGACACAGCTTTATAAGAAGTATCTAATCACATATATAGATAGTCAGTTCTGAAGACTCTGCTATAACTATATATACTCTGATGTTTAACTCTTCTGAAGTCTGTGTATTTCTGATAATTTTTATATCAAATGTAATAATTATCTATACTGCAGACATGATACTCTCTGCTTCTTTGAAAAGAGAAATTGATAGTTATAAAGAGATTGAGTATCACAGATATTAAGAATATAAGTGTAAGTTTTCTTTGTTTTTTCTTTATTAATCTCTAAATTGTGTTCACAGCTCTGTTTTTATTTTCTTTATTTTGTAACTTTAATAAGAGTATGATTTCTTCTTCTCTTTGTATACACTGCAGACTAGACTGGCCGCCGGAACCATGAATTTCACATTTGGTTTCATTTGATCTGATCTCATACATTTCTTGGCGTGAATCCCGCTGGGACTAGCTATTAAAAAAACATGTAAAGTGACTATATATCAGATCTTAAAATGAAATCATGACTTGAAAAAAATGAGAAAGTCATCTCATTTGGTCTCATTTAGTCTCATTCTTGGCATAAAGTTACTATTTTTAGACATTTTAAGGTTTTTTTTAGACTATTTTTAATTTTTTAAAAAGTAACACTTTTTGATAATGCTCAAATGAGATTTAAAGTCATTTAAAGCAATAAAAATAATTTAAATTGAGAAGTGAAAATCATGATCTCATTTGAAAAATGTGATAAGAGTAGACAGTAAGTCTCACTGAGACAGTATGAAACTACTATCTAATGTTAAAACTGTGTAATGAGATCAGTCAAATTGATAATAAAACTATCAAAAAATCTGATTCTGATCTCAGACACGGTCACACAGTCAGTCTACTGCAGACTGTTTATCTCAGTAGAAACTTATTATTTTATAGACTAGAGTTTGTAAATAATAGTGTTAATATCTTTATTATAATTAGATTCTTAGTAAAGACTGCATCATTCTGACTTATCAGAATTCACAGTATAAAAGTCATGTCTCAGCTTTCACAGATGTCTTATCTACTCAGATAATTCTTAAGTAAACTTATTCATCTTATTAGAATATTCTTATCACTGAACCTTGAATCAGAGCTCACAATCTTACTTCTCTAAGTTAATAATTTCTTTAATCTGATATTCTCTTTCACTCTCTAGTAGACTGGCTGCTGGGACCATGAATTTCACATTTGATCTCATTTAATCTGGTCTCATACATTTCTTGGCGTGAGTCCCATCAGGATCAAGCCTCAAAAAAATCTGAAAATGGACCATTTCTGAGAGAAATGGCGTGAAAAATGATCAGATTTAATTCAAGAACAGTGAAATGAGAGTAATTTTTCAGAATAAACTGTGAAAGATGATCATTCTTTCAAAATCAGAATGAGACTGAGACTGAAGATTAAAATCAGTCTTATTCAGTTCATTCAGTGATTGCTTATATAATCAGAATTTGATAATGATTATTGATAATACTCATGAAACAACTAAATATATTCTTGTATAAGTTTATTCTTCACTTTCTCATGAAAACTACACTTCTCTGATATACTGTGATCAGAGATATTAAACTGTCTGATAATTCCATGTTTTATAATCATGAGTTTCTTGATTATTTCTTCTTGTAATTGTCTCTGATAATAGTGATAAATATCTCAACTTGAGTTGAACTTTCACTTCATTCTCATCTCTGTCAATGAAATTATCAGAATATCACATATCATCAGTGCAACAGTTGAATATATACTCTCAACAATTTTTTATAACTCTAGAATTGATTTAGTGTGTAAATTCATCAGATCATCTTGAAGATAGCAGTCAAATTCAGTTTTACAAGTCTGTAGTTTTGCCTGATTTTCAGTTGCAATCAATGTATGCAAGTTCTATTTCAAAGTTAGTATTATAGTTCTATGTAATATGAAGCATTATCAAAGATCATTACTTACTAGAGAATTGTATTTCACTGTCTTCACATCTCAAACATCTACTTGTTCAAATCTCTGATAGTTGACATTGTAGTAGTCTTAGGCTAATTTAACATATGAGTCTCATTTCTCCTCTGTTCAATCTTGAGAAGTGTAGATATTAACTTGACAGAAGAAATTCAGTAGAGCTGCTATAGCATAGTACTTTATAAAAGATTGTTCTGTTTTGCTGTAGTAATATGCCAGTTTATTCCTTGCAGTAATAATAGCCTGCACTATAGCATCATCTCAGACTGAATTTCTTTTTAAGTGATTCAACTGCTTCTCAAGATGAGTAAATAAACTGTTATACACTCATCAGACTGACTGCAGCATTGATGTATAAGTGATTGAGACTGTCTTTATTATCTTATAAAACTGAAACAGTAAATCAATCACATATTTCAACTAAGTTCACTTCATATCAGAAAGTTTCAATATCTGAATCTTTTTCTGATCAGAGTGTTGCACTCAATAATCAATTATCTAATACAATCAAAGAGTCTGAACAGTTATCTTATATATTGAACTTCACTGTGTTCTAACATTCTGTATCATATTCAGTGATATGACTGATTTGTTTGTTTATTGAATATCATGAAATCATTATTATTATTTAGAAGAGATACAAATTGTATTAGCAATGTTTTAAATCTATAATATTTAAATTATTAGTCAATCTATTCAAAATTAACAGTAGTATTATCAAAAAGTGTTATCAAAAAGCAATATTAAAAAGTGTTATTAAAAAACATTATCTTTTGCAAAGTAAATGTAAAAGTTACTTAAGTAATCACTTTCATCTCATTCTCATCTCAAGAATCAGTCATCTCATTATTCTTCATCTCAATGTTAAGATTCTTTATCAGTGTTTGTATCACAAGTTAAATCACATGAGTAATACAGAGAATATGACCTTGTTTATCATTTCAGAAATGCAAAGTCAATTTTTACTTCAAGCTCTTTATCATAGTGTAGTTATTCGCAGCATTATCAGTTGTAATTATAAGAAGACTGAGACTAATATCTCAATAGTCATTTTTAATCACAGTCATTAATATCTCTGTCATATAATTCTCAGTATGACTACTGATTAATGATTCAAATTCAATTAATGTCTCTTAATAAGTTCAGTTCTCATCAATGTAATAACATGTAACTCTTATAAATGTAAGATTGTTTATACTAGTTTATGCATTTACTGTGAGAGACACTCTTCAATGATTCTTCAACTCTGATTCTAGATGTTGTATATTGACTTTATAGTGTGTCTTAAGATTGAACTGAAGACAGAATTGATGTGAAATATGAAGATTTGAATTAAGCATTTAAAGAAGTGTTCAGAATTCGAGGTTTTCAATTAATTGAAGAGAAAGATTCAGAGATATACATATATGAAGTAATTATTCATAAAAGTTATCAGATGAGAGTTGTGAAATCAGAGTACTAATACAGAGTCATTTTCACATGATTTTCTTCAAATTAGAAAGTTAGTGTTATTAAAAATCATTATCTAATAGAGTAACTTATCAGCTCAGTAGTAATTTTCTGATTATTTTTCTTTTATTGTCTGCATTCTGATAACTTCAGATATCAGGAAATTTCTTCAGAGTTATAATCAGTTCATAATAAATGTTTCTGAATGAAGTTACAGTGATTGTAGCAGAGAGATGACTCTTCAGTAATCTGCAATGTAATCTGTTAATAATTATTTCATAGTTCATCTTAATATTTATGTTGAGTTTTTCATAAATTTCATGACCTGAAATCAGATGTGAAGAATGAAGTGATTATTTATCATGATTGAAAGAGAGTATTCTGTGTTGAATTGTAAATAACATAGACTTTGTGATTTACAGTGATTTCTTAAAGAGTTTATGAATCTTCAATAGAAGTAAAAGAAGTGAATTCAGAAGACATAATAATAATTTGAGAAAGATAATAATTTATTTTCAATAACTGATCACTGATGTGTGTAAGAAGAATTAATATAAGAGAAAATAATCTTATTTCTTAGCTTAGTTATAATTTTAGTACTAACTCAGATTGAATATTATCAATGTATAAAAGTAAATAAACAATCTTGATTAATCTCTATTATATTTCTTGAAATATATTAATATTGTGAAAGAGAGTGTTACTAAATTATATTATCAGATGATATTATTAAAAATATATTAATATTGTGAATATCAATGTTGAAAAAATGTTAATACTTATACATTATAGTGATTTGTGAATCATGATAGTTAAATATATATATATATATATATATTATTCCTGACTTGATTACAACTTGTATAATAATTTTTAAAAACTTAAAATTAATTTCAATTATTAATAATTATAAACTTATAACTAAACTAACTAATATAAAAATAAAAAAACTTTTTCTACTTATTATCTTTCTTCTCTTTCTCATTCTTCTTATCATTCTTTATAATTTACTTCTCATTCTTCTTCTTCTTCTTCTTCTTCTTATCTGAGGTGATAATCATCTCAAAATCTCCCTTCACTGTCTTCTCAGAAAAGGGTTTTCACTGCTCTCTTTCAGCCAGGTCAATCTGTGTCTCAAAATCCCGCATTTTCTGGTCTGCTGTCTCAGGTTTCATCTCAGTGATAAGCAGATTGACATGCTCAGAGAGCAGAGCTGTCTTCTCAATATTCTGAATCATGAAGTGTATTCAAGACCTGAACAAGGCCTTAATTCTCTCCTTCTCTGCCAGCTCCTGCTAATCAATTAGAGAATAGAAGTGTTATCAAAAATCATTATCTCTCAATAAATAAAAAACTTATCAGTTTTAACTTCTTTATCTCTTACTTTAACATCTTCTCAATCTTCTTCTACTGCTACTTATTTACAGTAATACTCTTCTTCTCTCTCTCTCTTTTCATCTTAATCTTAAATCATTCTTAGAACTTCTTCTAATCTCATCACTACTGTATGAGACTCTTCACTATCTTCTTCTTCAATCTCTCACAGATGATGTTATCTGTATTATTTCTATACTTAGTTCAGTCTAAATCTATCAGAAGTGTTACTTAAAATTATTATTATTCTACTCTCTTACAGAGCCTCTTCAAGATATTATAATATGTCTTACAATCTGTCTTCTCTTACTTAAACATCTTCTTCTTCTCTCTCTTCAATCTGTGACAGCACTCACGCGCCTTGATGATCCGCAGGACCGCAGAATATTTAAAGAGAAATAATATAATTAATTTCAGTGAGTGTTAAAGAGAGATGAAGGCAGAAGAGATAGTTAGAAATAATATGATAATAGTAATGATAATGATGATAATGATAATGATAATGATGATAGTAATGATGATGATAATAATAATAATAATGATAGTAATAATGATGATAATGATGATGATAATAATAATGATAATAATGATAATAATGATGAAAGAAGAAGTGCATTGAAATATATTACTGACTTATCAAATATAAAGAGACTCAAAGAAAATATTAATAGCTTTCAGCAATGTACAGAAACAGCTACAGTATTATATAGTAATATCATCTTCATTCAATACATGCATTGTTGATATTCTTTGTATACAGTTATCATATAATCTGTATCAGAGATACATGCAGAAAACAGATCTTTGTTGCTAGAATAAATAATTGCAGCAATTCTCTGTTTTCATATTATAAAGATAAGTTATTCTCATTTCTTTCTTCTCTCATTTCTCTTCTTCAATCAATCACTAATTTCAAGCTAGTATGAAAACTATTAAAACACTCTCAGAAACTCTTAAATTGAAGAGTATAGACTAATAAAATTTCAAATATAGAAGAAATTAAATTATCTTCTACTGTGGCAGGCTGCGCCCGATCAATCATATAGACTATTTCATTACACTTCATAGATTCTTCCATTCCCGATCGCCGATCCGCGGCCGCTACGAACGCGTACGCTCTGATCCTCGGCCGCTATGAACGCGTACGCTCCAATCCTTGACTGCTATGAATGCATGTATATTCTTCCGCTCTGAAGCTCCACCATGTACACCATCACATACATGTATAAATATCCACCTTGATCACTGATTCTCACACTTTCTCTTCTTTTCTTCTCTAACATTTTTATCTTTGTTATATAAGACCTATTAATATTATACTGATCTATTCAGTGTAGGCCTCTTACACTATAAAAATGTTCATTGTCTTCTTATTAGAAAATAATTATCCAGCATCATCTTCTCATTAGAAACAATTATTTATCAAGAGATATTCAAACACATAACAACACATAAGAAAGAGAAACAGTCACACAGTTAAACAGACACTGAGTCCTCAGATAGTTCTCAGATAGAAGCTTGCTTACCAGTCACTCTGGCCCTGCAACAAGATCTTACAAAGAGAATAAGATCTTGCATACAAGAGAATGTCAGTAAAAGACCTGAGAGTTCTGACACTCAGATATATAAGAATATGATTACACTTCTTCAGATTTCACAGATATCATACATTCAACAATTGATATAATCATGTCTAATGATAATATGGAACTCTCAAACATAAGCATAGACACAGTGTCACAGTAGCTTCAAGCAATGTTGAAACTACAACAATAATAAATAGCTGACATGCATGCAACTTAACAACATCAATATGAAGAGATTCAACAATTATCACAACAAGAAATTCATACAATTTCAACATCTACAGAATTGAATACAAAAGCACTGAAAGAACACTTAGATGCTCTCACATATTTCAATGCTTCTGATCTCACTCTCTACTCATCATGAAGAATGAAAATGCTCACAAAACTGAGTGTAGATAGAGATTTCATCAGTTCATTAATCAATCAAGATTGATATATCAATGAACAATTGAAGAACTGTGTGAAACAGAAGTTTCATTCATGAATGAAAGCATGTGAACCAGCATTGCAAACTTCTGACAATATTATGAAACATCTTGATATTCTGTTCTGAGACACTGCCATGCAATAGAAAGTATTAGATTGATTACAGAGCACTCAACAGAGAAACACTTCTCTTACAACATTCATCTCTGACTTCAACATCAAGATTCTAGAAGCAGGTGATCAGTCTTGAGAGAATCAAATGAAGATTAGCATGCTTAAGAAGACATTGACTTTCAAACTCTTACAGGCCCTTGTAAGCACAGACAAAGACTCAACTTATAAAGGCTTCTGCACACAGCTCTGAACAATGAATGACTGTCTTATCAAGCTCAAGAACATACAGAACAGTGACAGAAGACATTACATCTCAGTGACTTATACACTCACATCAAGGAATAACAATGATGCAGATGCCATGAATTGAGTAGACTCAAATGTCTACACACAAGCAAGAATCTTCACTGTCTGAACAGGCTTCTGAGTCTCTGAGATCACTTCTGAAGAAGTCACTGATTGATGTCAATGTAGAGTGTGCATCAACTGTAACTGATCAGAACACATTGTTTCCAACTGCTGATTAATCTATGTATCTTCTCATTCAAAGAATGAATCAGCTCCTGTTCACATCAACCACATTGCATTAGAGGAAGATTCAGAGAATAACTATGAGAATGTCTCAGTGAAACAGGGAAAAGATTAGCTTCTGTTCAAATTTGCAAACAGAAGCTTGAAGAGATCAGACAACAACAATTTGAAGAGAAGATGATAATGAATACAATTCTTGTATTCACTGTGATTAATAACATGTATAATATGAAGACCATAATAGACAGTGATCTATATCACTATGCAATGATAAAATCTTCAGTTGTAAGATATCATAATCTTCAGCATATTTCTCTATCAAAACCCTGACTTCTCGCAGGATTTGATGATTCAAAAGACATTTGTACCTGTTACATAGTAAAGCTGATCATAGATGTAGAAGGACATCAATGTGAAGATGTCTACACATATGAAGTTGATAATCTTGATTATAATCTTATGTTAGAACTTGTCTGACTATCTGAACAAGGTATCTTGTTAAATGCTTGAAACAGAAGCTTGATATTCCCTAACAATGATAGAGTTCATGAAGATGATATTCACAAGATCATGAATCTGACACAGATCTCTGTCAACATATACAAAATACTCTGAAAAAGAAGTCATTATCAAAATCACTGACAGAGTCACTGACAGCAAGATCATGTATCAATCTATTCCACCAGTCTAGTCAATATCAAAAAGACTCTAGAAAAGTTATCCCATGTTACAATAACAGATTCTCATACAAAACTCTCTCAACAATATCATGAATATCTAGATGTCTTCTGACAAGACAATATTACAAATATACCTCTCTTACAAGATTCTGAAGTGAATCACAGTATCAAGTTAGAGAAAAAGAATGATAAGAACTCTGAACTGTTATAAGGCTCTCTTTATAACATGTTCTGAGATGAACTTCTTCTTCTTTGAAAGACACTCAATGATCTGTTGAATAAAGAATTTATACACATTAGTAACTTCTCTGTCACAGCCTCTATTCTCTTTGCAAAGAAATCAGGTGAAGGACTCTGATTCTGTGTGAACTACTGAGATCTGAACAGATTGACAAAGAAAGATTGATATTTCTTATCTCTCATCAATGAAACTCTAGCATGGATTGAATAAGCTTAATAGTTTACAAAACTAGATGTTGTCACTGTGTTTCATAAGATTTGTATCACTGAAGGAGATGAATAGCTTACAGCATTTCAAACATGTTATAATCTCTTTGAATGAATAGTCACATTCTTTGAACTGACTAATGCTCTCAGTATATTTCAGAAGTATATTAACTGAGCACTCTGAGACTTTCTTGATAAGTTTGCATCTGCTTATCTAGATGACATTCTCATCTTCACTGATGAATTCAGAAAAGAACACTAGAAACATGTGTAAAAAGTATTACAATGGCTATAAGAAGCAGAACTACTGATAGATATTAACAAGTGTGATTTTGAAGTCAAGAGTATCAAGTATCTGAGTTTTATTATAGAAGCTGACAAGGGGATTTGAATGAATTCTGAGAAAGTCTTCACCATTCTTGAATGAGAAGCTCTGTGTACTGTGAAAGATGTACAAAGCTTCATCAGATTTGTCAACTTCTATCAGTGATTTATATGAAACTTCTCAGATATCATGAGATTACTTACAGACCTCACTAAGAAAGACTCAGTATTTCAATGATCAGTGAACACTGAAGCTGCATTTACACAGATGAAGAAGATGTTTATCAATATCTCTCTGCTGATAATATTTGATTCTGATTACAAGACAGTTGTTGAAGCTGATTTCTCTGACTATATAATAGAAGAAGTGATATTATAATATAATGATGAAGATGTTCTATGACTATGTGTCTTCATGTCTAAGAAACTGAGTTCTGCTGAATACAATTATGAGATCTATAACAAGGAACTTCTTATAATTGTACACTGTTTAGAAGAATGAAACTCTGAACTCTGAAGTATCTCTGAATTTGAGATAGTCACAGATCATAAGAACCTCAAATACTTCACAACTATCTATAAACTTACTGAATGATAGATGCAATGGTCTGAGTTTCTAAGCTGCTTTCATTTTATAATACACTACTGTTCTGGCAGCTAGAACTCAATGACAGATACTCTCTCACAATGAGAGTAAGATATGTCATCTGATGTAACAGATACTCACTGAATGAACTGAGAGCACTGACTCTTGAATCTGAAGATATTAATTAATCAAGATAGAACAGCTCACAGCATTATATATGCTTCTTCAATTAGAATTAATATTGATATCTTCACTTTCTCTACACTGAATAAACTATGATATACAGTAGCTCAGGCTGATGAACTTCTTCAGACTCTCACTGAAGCAGTATATTAAGAAGCACTCTGATTTCTCTCAGAACTACATATCAGAATCAATATCTCAGAATGCTCAATTGATGACAATAATACTCTATGATTCTGTGAATAATGCTGAGTCTCTCACTCTGAACTCTTACACACTTGAATAATGCAAGAGATGCATGATTTGTGTATGACTGATTATTCAGGCTGTGAATAACTGTATAGAATGATCTTCTGAGAATTCTACTGACCTGAGATATTAAACAGTATCAGACACTTCATCTGAAACTGCAATCACTGTTCTTCTGTTATCTTATAAAAGAACTGTAGAAAAGGTCTACTGAAATCACTTGATGTCTCTGATAGAATCTGATGAGATGTAGCAATTAACTTCACTGTTGACCTATCTGAGAGCAAGAGCTGCAGAAACATCCTGATCATTATTAACTGACTGAGTAAGAGTGTAATATTGAAATCTTGTAATAAGATGAACACTGAACAAGTCACTGAAGTCTTCTTACAGAGTTCATTCTATCAGATATATAAATTGCTGAGATTGATAGTATTGAATCAGAGTTATCAATTCATGAGTGCTCTCTGAACAAGAATCTGTCAAGTTCTCAAGATTATATGCTGTCTGTTAACTGTCTATCATCTTGAGACTAATAATGCATCAGAATGAACAATTCAGACTGTAAAGAATTATCTTTATAAGTTCTGCAATCACTCACAAGATGATTGACATGATCTTCTTCTACACACAGAGGTTGCTATCAACAGTCAAGATACTGTTTCAACAGGTGTAAGCTCATTCTTTCTTACACACAGGTATCACATGGAAGTGTTGAATCTTCTAGAGATCACACAGTTCACACTGAACTCTCACAGTCTGATTCAGATCACTGATAATATAGTAATAAAGCTCTGAGACACTTGTGACTGAGCAGAGGCCTTCATGATAACTGTGAAACAAGATCAAGAAGATCAAATCAATATTCAATGAGATTCTGCAGAGCAGTATAAGATAGAAGACCTTGTGTGATTGAATCTCAAGAACATATGAATCACATGTTCATCTTGTATGTTAGACTACCACCATGTCAGATATAAAGTGATAGAAGTTCTAGATAGTCATAACTACTGTCTTGACATATCATCAGAAATTCATGATGTATTTCACATGAGCTTACTCTGCTGCACTGCTACTGATCTGTTCTCTTCTCAGCTGACTTCTGACTGGCAGCTGCCAGGCATCATAGAAGAGAATAATGAGCTTGAGTGAGAGATTGAAGACATTCTCAATGAGAGATCCCACGGCTGTGACTGACAATATCTGATGAAATGAGTCAGCTATGATCAACTGACCTGAACTCTGAGTTTCATGTTATCTGAAACAGCGGCTCTTGACCAATGGGAACTGCTTCTGGAAAGAAGGGGCTAATGTGGCAGGCTGCGCCTGATCAATCATATAGACTATTTCATTACACTTCATAGATTCTTTCATTTCTGATCATCAATTCACAGCTGCTACAAATGCATACACTCTGATTCTCAGCTGCTACAAATGTGTACACTTCAATCCTTGATCACTACAAACGCGCATATATTCTTCCGCCTCGAAGCTTCACTATGTACACTATCACATACACATATAAATATTCATCTCAATTGCTGATTCTCGCACTTTCTCTTCTTTCCTTCTCTAACGTTTTTATCTTTGTTATATAAGACCTATCAATATTATACCGATCTATTCGGCGTAGGCCTCTTACATCTACAGATTCAATTACTCATCTCTTCTCAAATAAAACAGCAGTCACATTTCTCTCTCTCTCTCAATCAAATAAAACATGGTCTGTGAAAAGTGAGTATCATGCCAGATCATAATAATTAACACAGTCTCAGTATGCAGGGCTGCATATATGCAGTATGTGCTGAACTGAGAGGCTATATAAGTTATAAACCAGCAGCAGCATCTCAGAAAGAGCTGTGTGATGTGAAAAAGCTGTAACTCTCAGTCATATATGCAGAGAATGAATTGCTGCAGTAAGTACATATACATTGAAGTAATGCTTTTTAATAACACTCAGTCTCTGATATGATGAAAATAGAGTCTCTCTGTGAGATCTGTTTCTATCAGAAGTCAGAGAATCTTATATTTCTTAAGATCATCTTCACACATCTTGTCTGTGAAATCAATGAGAAAAATCATTGATTTCAGTGTTCTGTTCTTGATGTTATTCAAGTGGCAGCAGAGTTCACTCTGGCCACACTTTTTAAGTGTATATTTTCTAATTATTCATATTTATATAGATATATACTGATTATTTATTAGATAATATTAAGACAATGACTCATTATAACTGTGTTACTCTCACTGTGAGAGATACACAGTTGATAATGAACATTACAAAGACTCTGAAAAGTGAGTATTTTAAGAGTACTGTGATTCTGTGATCTTGATTTTTTTTTATTTTTATTTTTTGTTTTTTTCTTTTTCTTTTCTTTTTTTTTTTATTTTTCTTTCTCTTTCTGTCTTTTTCTTTCTCTTCTTTTTTTCTTTCTCTTTTTTTTTTTTTTTTTTTTTTTTTTTTTTTGTTGTGATTTTTTCTTGTTGTTTTATTTTTTGTTTTTTTGTTATTTTTTGTATTTTATATTTTTTTTTTTAATTAAAATGATATTAATTATAATCTGTGTTCAGAAAAGTAATGATATTTAATAATACTCTCTGTTGAATTTTCAACAAATGAGTACTATGTTATAATATTATGTAAGTGAGAAATGATTTCATAATCTCATTTAATATCATTTTCAATAATGAGATCAGAATGAAAATGTAACTAAGAATTCAAACATATTCTTTATCTGAGACTAGATTTTTATTTGAAAAGTGAATCTGAGACCTTTAATATTTGAAATAATGAGATTTGAAATCAATGTGATGAACATAAATCATGATCAGAAGTAATGCTTTTAATCAATATAATAACTGTAAAGTTTGATTCTGGTCTCAGACACGGTCACACGGTCAGTCTATGAGTCTCTAGTACTTTATAAATAGAGTGATGACTTACAAAGTTCTCTTCTAAGAATTTCTTATATTCACAGAGTAAAGAGATATAAAAAATATTATATATCTATAACTCAGATAACAGTTTTAATCTATAAAACTATAAGTTAACTTTCTTCACAATTTTATAAGACTCTATTTACAAGAGATTCAGCTTCTTACTAAATCTTTATATAATAATATTTTCTAAACTTAGTCAGACTTTATTATCTTTCTTAAAACTCTTTATAATATACTTGAAGTCATAGTATCTCTTCTAATACTCTTAAGTCTTTGTTAAGAATTTATAAGCTTTCTTCTGAATATTCTGAATTCTCTCAGTTTATTCACAGACATCATCATACTTTATAGTATACTTTTATAAGTTTATCAAGATTATTCACAGATAAGTCTCAGTGAGTATCTTAAAGAGAGTTTTATCTATACTGATATACTTTAAGTTATTATATATAAACTCTGTAAGTAATAATTAATGTACTCAGTTATTCTGATTGTAATTAACAAAGCACTGCAGATACTATTTTAATATACTTATCAGATATTCTATTTAATTATCTATCTGTTAATAAAAAGCTGTACTTAGATCTTATAAGATCTTCAGTATAGTTATCAGATCAGATTAGAACTTTTCTATAAAGACTGATTCTCTATCTGAGATAATATTCATAGATAATTCATATAACTGAATTATATTATAAATAAAGATATAAGTTAAATTCTTTAACTTTAAGTTCTTATAAGTGAGTATAAAGTGTGTTATCTTAATAAAGTAATTTACTATTATCAGCACACTGTCAAAGCAGGTATTATATATGTTCTTACTTTCAGAGAGACTTATAAGAGTGTTTATTTCTAGCTATTCTCAAGATTTCTGTGAGATGAGTAGAGAAGTAAGTTCTCTATATAATCTAAACTACACTACTTACAAACTCTGATAAATAGTATAAGAATTTACTATCTTCTTCACAAGTTCTTACATCTTCAGTTAGAAGTATTTTCTTATAAGTAACTTATAAGTTCTAGTATCTGTAAAATAATCTGCTAGAGAAGAGTCATGATATCTTTTAATAAGTTCTATGTATAGAAACTCATTCATAGATATATAAATTCAGCTGTCTCTTTATAAGAGACTATTTAAGTCTCTTTAATTCTTTATTTCTGCAGAATTGATTTCTGCTGTGAACAGTTTTCAAATATACTGAGTATATTTATTCTTCAGTTATAGTTTAGATAATCTGAATAGAAGATTCTATAAAGACTTATACTCTGTTTTTTCTTATATCAGATCTTTCACAGTACTTCTCAAAGTCTGTAAATTCTTCAGATTATAGATACTCTCTTCAAGAATTCTTATAAAGATTCTCAGAGTGTTAACTCTTAGTATTATAGAAAGTAGTTATATAGACTTTTTCTCTCTCTTTTCTCTCTTCTCTTACAGAGAATTGAGAGACTCTTCAGTTAATCTCTTTATAACACTTAGTCTGAGTATTCTGTAAAGCTTTTCTCTCTTCTCTAATCTCTCTGTATCTATTACTCTGATCTTCTTAATATAGTCTGATCTATGAGAGAGTCTGTTTACTGAGTTCTTAGTTCTCTTGATATACTCTATCTTGAATCAGAACTCACTCAGTCTCTGAGTTCAGCAGATCTGTCACTGTGAGAGTTTCTTGATTGAAGTAAACTGTTATAAGCTGTTATAATCAGTTCTAATAGTAATCACTGTTATAAGACTCTTAAAGTAGTAATATCAGTGACAGAAGAATTTCACTATTATAAAAAGCTCTTAATTATAAATATTATAGTTAATCTTCACAGATTACATCTTTTATAAGAAAAAGATCACTGAAACTCAGTTCTTATTTAACTATAGTTATGAAACTATTTCTGAAATTGTAAAGAAGAAGATATCTATCTTTAATCTAGTTAAAAGTAAGAGATTAAAATGAAACAGTATTACTGCATCTATGAATATCTATTTCAATCTTATAAAAATCTTATAAGCTTCTAAAGTAAGAAAGTTCTCACAGCTCTCTCTTCTTAATAATCTTTTTATTCTCTATTTATAGAATAACTTCTTCTTATTTTCACTCTTCAGTATATCTGTAAGAGACAAGAAGATTCTTATAAATATAAAGATAAACTATTTATAGAAATTCACAAAGCTCAGAAAGATTGAAATCTTATAAATACTAGTTAACTCTGATTCTAATAGAATAGTCTTAATTTGTAAAGATTTTATCTGAATATCATCTACAGTAATTATATATTCTAGAAAATTAATTTAATAGATACTGAAGTTATACTTTGTAAGCTTAATATACAGTTCTGTCTTATCTAAGACCTTTAACACACTTTGTACATGCTCAGTATATTCTTTCTTCTTTATAAAGTATATTATCACATCATTCAGATATATTACTATGAAGATATTCAGATATATATAAAGTGTTTTATTAATAAAAGACTGAAATATCACAGAGATATTAGTCAAATCAAAAGACATTACTAGATATTTAAACAATCTCAGTACAGTTCTAAAGACAGTCTTTTATTCATTCTCAGACTGTATTCACAGCTGTGTATATATATTGATTATATTCAGTTGTATGAATATAACAGCTTCTATGAAACAGTTGATTATATTCTTAATCAGAGATAGAAAATAGTAACTCTTTATTATCTTGAAGTTCAGATCACAGTAGTCTATATATAATTTGAAATCTTTATTCTTCTTCTTTATGAATATCACAGAGACTTCTACAGAGATCTGTAAAGATTAAATAAAGTCATTCTTCAGATTCTTCTTTATATAGATCTGTAAGATCTCTGTCTTATAATAAGAGAGTTTATAAATTAATTCTCAGAGAAGTTTCTACTCTTCTATTAAATCTATTATCAGATTCTTCTTATAGTGAGAAGAAAGCTCAGCTGTCTTTACTAAGCTGAATATCTCTGTAAGATCTCAGTATTTCTCTGATATCTGAAGCTCAGTTTTCATGATTATAAAGTTCTCAGATATTTATAAAGTTATTATATAGATAAGCTTATCTTCTCTAATTAACTCTACAGTATTAACTGATTCTATCTTTAAAAGTAAGTCTACTAATACTGATTGAAAGTATAAACCTGACTCATAGACAGCTATGTGCAGATTATATCTTTAAAGTTATACAAGTTTTAAGTATATATTATCTGTAATATCTGTAATAATCATAGTTTTTATAAATCTTCTTCAGATTCTGAAGAGATCTTGTAATTTTAAAATAACTTTTATAAGTCTCTCAGCTTTCAGGTCTGAGTTCTCACACTCTGCTTATTATAAGTGCAGATTCTCAGTTTTTATCATTTAGCTTATTTACTCTGTGAGCTTTAGAGACACTACAGTAATCTGAGATTCTGAGTTTATTAATACTTTTCATACTTATAAAGTAGTAGTACTGTGATTCAGTCTCTCTCTATAAGTAAGTATTTTCATCAGAGAAGTAACAGATTCAGATATCAGCTTTAAGACTCTTAAGAAGACTGTTACTAACTCTGTTCATAACTTCTTAAATTTCTATTTTAATTTATTCAGACAGTTTACATAGAGATATTCTGATTTAGAACAGATAAAGCAGAGTCTCTTTTTCTTAATCTTTCTATTATATACTTTATTTATAGAAGCTTATAAAGTTCTCTCTCTCTACTCAGTAGTCAGATATAAATCTCTCTATATTTTATTATCTTTTTCTAATAAATCTGTTCTCTATTATTCTAGCTCTTACAGAGCTGATTAATAATTCACTCTCTGCAGATCTGTGACTCTCACAGTGATTTATAAGTAATGAATAAGAGTTATCAGTTTCTTCAGAATTAAGAGCTTAAAGTCTTACTTAATAAGCTTATTCTACATATCTTTATTCAGTCTCTTTATAAATATCATTATTTAGATCTTATTTCAGAGCTCTGTTTTCACAGATCTTAATTCACATTATAATTCTATGAAGTACTATGAGTAATCTTTATCAAATTTCTCATTTCTTTTTCTAATATTGATAATCACAGTCTAGATATTCTCTGTTCAGCTTGTAAAGTTTCTCAACTTATTCTTTAAATAGGTTTTAAGAACAGATCAGTGAGATCTCTCATAATTATTCTTTAAATAATTCAGTCAGTTCATAACTTCAGTGTAGTAGAGATCTGTTATTATATAAATAACAGCTTCTTCATCTTTTATATCACACAGTCAGACTTATAAGTTAATTTCAAATACAAACTTATAAAAGCTTTTATAGATTATGATTCAGTAAGTAATCTTAAGTAATTATAACTTAAGAAAGTTTCTTTTTAGTTTGTAAGTATCTCTGAAGATTATATCTAGAGACTCAGTTTAAGAGTGTTTACAGTTAGTAAGTATTTCTTATAGAAAAATAGCTTAATTCTGTGAAAGATACTCAAGAATGTTCTTCACTAAAATTAGTTTATTTATCAGTTCAGAGAGTTTCTCTGTTACAGATATAGAGAATAATATTCTGTAAGTAATTAATAAGTTCTCTGAGACTTCTTTTATAGAAATTATTCATGATTCAGATAACTGCTTCTGAGTATCTATAGTAGAGTTCATAGAGATTGAAGTATATAAGTTTCTAGTTCTTTTAATTATAATAAGTAGTTACTGACTGTCAGAGCTTGAAATATAAGAATAAGTACTTACAGATAATTATTCAAGTGTTTACAGCTTAATATAATATATACTGTTAACTATTAAAAGTATTCATAATAGAAAGATAAAATATAGAGATTAAATATATAATAGTATTCAAGCTGAGTTATGAATAGTATTCATGAACTTCAGTCTATATAGTTGTGTGTAGTCAAGAGCTGCTAACTCTATTAATTACATGAGAGATAGAAATAGAGGTAAAGAATCCGCGAGAAGCGGGATTTCTTACAGTTCACTCTTACAGTGTGTATTCAATTCTGTCTGAATTATACTACTTTTAAAGATCTTGTTTAGACTGACCGTGTGACCGTGTCTGGGACCAGGACCAAACTTTACAGTTGTCCCGTTGCCTAAAAGCATTACTTCTGGTCATGGTTTGTGTTCATCACATTGATTCCAAATCCTGTTATTTCAAATATTAAAGATTCCAGATTCACTTTTCAAATAAAAATCTAGTCTCAGATAAAGAATATGTTTGAATTCTTAGTCACATTTTCATTCTGATCTCATTATTGAAAATGGCATCAAATGAGATCATGAAATCATTTCTCACTTACATAATATCATAACATAGTGCTCATTTGTTGAAAATTCAATAGAGAGTGTTATCAAATATTATTACTTTTCTGAACACAGATCATAATTAATATCATTTTAATTAAAAAAACAAATGTAAAATACAAAAAATAACAAAAAAATAAAAAATAAAATAACAAGAAAAAATCACAACAAAAAAAAAAAAAAAAAAAGAGAAAGAAAAAAAGAAGAGAAAGAAAAAGACAGAAAGAGAAAGAAAAATTAAAAAAAAAAAAAAGAAAAGAAAAAGAAAAAAATAAAAAATAAAAATAAAAAAAAATCAAGATCACAGAGCTGCAGCATTCTCAAAATACTCACTTCTCAGAGTCTTCACAATGTTCATCACTAACTGTGTATCTCTCACAGTGAGAGTAACACAGCTGTGATGAGTCATTGTCTTAATATCATTTAACAAATAATCAGTATATATCTATATAAATGTGAATAATTAGAAAACATACATTTAAAAAGTGTGATCAGGGTGGACTCTGCTGCCACTTGAATGATATCAAGAACAGAATGCTGAAATTGATGATTCTTCTCATTGATTTCACAGACAAGGCGCGTGAAGATAGTCTTGAAGAATATAAGATTCTCTGACTTCTGGTAGAAATGAATCTCACAGAGAGACTCTATTTTCATCATATCAGAGACTGAGTATTATCAAAAAGTGTTACTTCAATACACATGCACTTACTGCAGTGATTCATTCTCTGCACACATGATTGAGAGTTGCAGCTTTCTCATGCTGCACAGCTCTCTCTGAGATGCTGTCACTGGTTTACAACTCACACAGTCTCTCAGTCCAGCACACACTGCGCATATGCAGCCCTGCGTGCTGAGGCTGTGTTGATCATTATGGCCTGGCGTGGTACTCACTTTTCACGGGCCATGGTTTGTTTGATTGAGAAGGGAAGGGGGATGTGACTGCTGTTTTATTTAGAAAGAGATGAATAATTGAATCTGTAGAAGATAATTTGATTTCTTCTGCATTTGAAATTTGATTAGTTTATACTCTTCAATTTGAGGGTTTCTGAGAGTGTTTTAATAGTTTTCATACCAGCTTGGAATTAGTGGTTGATTGAAGAAGAGAAAAGAGAGAAGAAAGAAATGAGAATAACTTATCTTTATAATATAAAAACAGAGAATTGCTGCAATCATTTGCTTTAGTAATAAAGATCTGTTTTCTACATGTATCTCTGATACAGATTATATAATAACTGTATATAAAGAATATCAACAGTGCATGCATTGAATGAAGATGATGTTGCTATATAACACTGTAGCTGTTTCTGTACATTGCTGAAAGCTGTTAATATTTTCTTTGAGTCTCTTTATATTTGATAAGTCAGTAATATATTTCAATATACTCTCTCTTTCATCATCATCATCATCATCATCATCATCATCATCATCATTATTATCACTATCATCATCATCACTATTATCATCATCATTATCATCATCATCATCATTATCATCATCATCATCATCATTATCATCATCATATCATTTCTGACTGTCTCTTCTGTCTTTATCTCTCTTCAACACTCACTGAAACTAATCATGTCATTCCTCTTCAAATATTCTGCAGTCCTGCGGATCATCAAGGCGCGTGAGCACTGTCACAGATTGAAGAAAGAGAAGAAGAAGGCATTCAAGTGAGAGAAGACAGATTACAAGACATGTTATAATGCCTTGAAGAGGCTCTGTAAGAGAGTAGAATAATAACAATTTTAAGTAATGCTTCTGATAGATTTAGACTGAACTAAGTATAGAAATAATGCAGATAATGCTGTCTGTGAGAGATTGAAGAAGAAGACAGTGAAGAGTCTCATACAGTAGTGATGAAATCAGAAGAAGTTCTGAGAATGATTTAAGATCAAGATGAAGAGAGAAAGAGAGAAGAAGAGTGTTACTATAAATAAGTGATGACAGAAGAAGATTGAGAGGGTGTTGAAGTAGAAGATAAAGAAGTTAAAACTGATAAGTTTTTTATTTATTAAGAGATAATGATTTTTGATAACACTTCTGTTCTCTAATTGATTAGCAGGAGCTGGCAGAGAAGGAGGGGATTAAGGTCTTGTTCAGGTCTTGAATGCACTTCATGATTCAGAACATTGAGAAGGCAGTTCTGCTCTCTGAGCATGTCAATCTGCTTATCACTGAGATGAAACCTGAGACAGCAGATTAGAAAATGTGGGATTTTGAGATGCAGGTTGACCTGGCTGAGAGGGAGCAGTGAGAACCCTTCTCTGAGAAGGCAGCAAAGAGAGATTTTGAGATGATTATCATCTCAGATGAGAAGAAGAAGAAGGAGAAGAAGAATGAGAAGTGAATTGTGAAGAATGATAAGAAGAATGAGAAAGAGAAGAAAGATGATAAGTAGAAAAAGTTTTTTTCTTTTTATATTAGTTAGTTTAATTGTAAGTTCATAATTATTAATAATTAAAATTAATTTTGAGTTTTTAAAAATTATTGTACAAGTTGTAATCAAGTCAGGAACAATATATATATATATATATATATTTAACTATCATGATTCACAAATCACTATAATGTATAAGTATCAACATTTTTTCAACATTGATATTCACAATATTAATATATTTTTAATGATATCATCTGATAATACAATTTAGTAATGCTCTCTTTCACAATATTAATATATTTCAAGAAATATGACAGAGATTAATCAAGATTGTTTATTTACTTTTATACATTGATGATATTCAATCTGAGTTAGTACTAAAATTATAACTAAGCTAAGAAACAAGATTATTTTCTCTTATATTAATTCTTCTTACACACATCAGTGATCAGTTATTGAAAATAAATTATCATCTTTCTTAAATTATTATCATGTCTTCTGAATTCACTTCTTTTACTTCTATTGAAGATTCACAAACTCTTCAAGAAATCACTGTGAATCACAAAGTCTATGTTATTTACAATTCAATACAGAATGCTCTCTTTCAATTATAATGAATGATCACTTCATTCTTCACATCTGATTCCAGGTCATGAAATTTATGAAAAACTCAACACAAACATTGAGATGAACTATGGAATAATTATCAACAGATTGCATTGCAGATTACTGAAGAGTCATCTCTCTGCTACAATCACTGTAACTTCATTCAGAAACATTCATCATGAACTGGTCATGACTCTGAAGAAATTTTTCAACATCTGAAGTCATCAGAATGCAGACAACAAAAGAAAAATAATCAGAAAATTACTACTGAGCTGATAAGTTGCTCTATCAGATAACAATTTTTGATAACACTAACTTTCTAATTTGAAGGAAATCATGTGAAAACAACCTCATATCAGTACTCTGATTTCACAACTCTCATCTGATAACTTTCATGAACAATTACTTCACATGTGTATATCTCTGAATCTTTCTCTTCAATCAATTGAAAACCCTGAATTCCAAACACTTCTTCAAATGCTTAATTCAAATCTTCATATTTCACATTGATTCTGTCTTCAGTCCAACCTTGAGATACACTACAAAGTCAATATGCAACATCTAGAATCAGAGTTGAAGAATCATCAAAGAGTGTCTCTCACAGTGAATACATGAACTAGTACAAACAATCTTGCATTTATAAGAGTTACATGTTATTACATTGATGAGAACTGAACTTATCAAGAGACATTAATTGAATTTGAATCATTGATCAGTAGTCATACTGAGAATTATATGACAGAGGTATTAATGACTGTGATTAAAAATGACTATTGAGATATTAGTCCCAGTCTTCTTACAATTACAACTGACAATGCTGTGAATAACTACACTATGATGAAGAGCTTGAAGCAAAAATTGGCTTTGCATTTCTGAAATGATAAACAAGGTCATATTCTCTGCATTGCTCATGTGGTTCAACTTGTGATACAAACACTGATAAAGAATCTTAACATTGAGATGAAGAATAATGAGATGGCTGGTTCTTGAAATGAGAATGAGATGAAAGTGATTACTCAAGTAACTTTTGCATTCACTTTGCAAAAGATAATGTTTTTTGATAACACTTTTTAATATTACTTTTTGATAACACTTTTTGATAACACTACTGTTAATTTTGAATAGATTGACTAATAATTTAAATATCATAGATTCAAAACATTGCTAATATAATTTGTATCTCTTCTAAACAACAACAATGATTTCATGATATTCAACAAACAAACAAATCAGTCACATCACTGAATATGATACAGAATGTTAGAACACAGTGAAGTTCAATATATGAGATAACTGTTCAGACTCTTTGATTGTGTCAGATGATTGATCATTGAGTGCAACACTCTGATTGAGAAAAGATTCAGATATTAAAACTTTCTGATATGAAGTGAACTCAGTTGAAATATGTGATTGATTTACTGTTTCAGTTTTATAAGACAATAAAGACAGTCTCAATCACTCATACATCAATGCTGCAGTCAGTCTGATAAGTGTATAACAGTTTATTTACTCATCTTAAGAAGCAGTTGAATCACTTAAAAAGAAATTCAGTCTGAGATGATGCTATAGCACAGGCTATTGTTACTGTAAGAGATAAACTAGCATATTACTACAGCAAAACAGAACAATCTTTTGCAGAGTACTATGCTGTAGCAGCTCTACTAGATCTCTCTCATTGAGTTAACATCTACACTTCTCAAGATTGAACAGAGAAGGAATAAGACTCATATGTCAAATTAGCCTGAGACTACTACAATGTCAACTATCAGAGATTTGAATAAGCAGATGTTTGAGATGTGAAGACAGTGAAATACAATTCTCTAGTAAGTAATGATCTTTGGTAACACTTCATATCACATAGAACTATAATACTAACTTTGAAACAGAACTTGCATATATTGATTGCAACTGAAAATCAGGCAAAACTACATACTTGTAAAACTGAATTTGATCACTATCTTCAAGATGATCTGACAAATTTACACATCAAATCAATTCTAGAGTTATGAAAAATTGTTGAGAGTACATATTCAACTGTTGCACTGATGACATGTGATATTCTGACAATTCCATTGACAGGGGTGAGAATGAAGCAAAAGTTCAACTCAAGTCAAGATATTTATCACTATCATCAGAGACAATTACAAGGAGAAACAATCAAGAAACTCATGATTGTAAAACATGAAATTATCAGACAGTTTAATACCTCTGATCACAGTATATCAGAGAAGTGTAGTTTTCATGAGAAAGTAAAGAATAAACTTGCACAAGAATGTATTTAGTTGTTTCATGAGCATTATCAATAATTGTTACCAAATTCTGATTATATAAGCAATCACTGAATGAACTGAATGAGACTGATTTTAACCTTCAGTCCCAGTCTCATTCTGATTTTGAAAGAATGATCATCTTTCACAGTTTATTCTGAAAAATTACTCTCATTTCACTGTTCTTGAATTAAATCTGGTCATTTTTCACATCATTTCTCTCAGAAATGGTCCATTTTCAGATTTTTTTGAGGCTTGGTCCTGGTGAGACTCACGTCAAGAAATGTATAAGACCAGACCAAATGGGACCAAATGTGAAATTCATGGTCCCGGCGGCCAGTCTAATCTTGTTCAATTATCTTATTAAATCAGATATAAGCATATTCTTTACATCTTTTAAGAAGATTATAATCTACTGTTCATATTCTTCTTCTTCTTAAAATTCAATCTCATTAAAGTTGTAGATATCACAGTGAAAAAAATAATATTAATTAAAAATAGCTTTATATTAATTAAATCAGTTAATAATGAAGCTTATATTCTTACAAGATATCTATTTTAAATTCATGAGCTTTTACTTAATCTGTTTATAATCTGACAGATGTTTAATGAATTAATATACTTATATCTTATTTACTGTGTGAGGTACAGTCTCTGAATCTGTATAATACTATCTCAACATGCAGTTCACAGTGACTTTGATATACTTGATAATAAGCAGGTAAAAATTAATATTTAACTGATGAATTTATATCTTAATTATCTCTTTCTAACTGTTATTCAATACTCTATTCAGTAAAATTCTTATAGTTCTTGATTTCTTCTCATTGATTCTCTTATATAAGATTATATATAAGCCTTTGAATTCTTACAACAGAGATATGATTTTTAATTTTAAAGTGCTTTTTATATATTAACAGCTGAACTGACTGTGTAACTGTGTCTGAGATCAGAACTAGAATTTTTGATAGTTTTATTATTAATTCAACTGATCTCATTACACAGTTTTAATATTAAATAGTAGTCTTATACTGTTTCAGTAAGACTTACTATCTACTAGACTGACTATGTAACTGTGTCTGAGATCAGAATCAGATTTTTTAATAGTTTTATTATCAATTTAACTGATTTCATTACACAGTTTTAACATTAGATAGTAGTTTCATACTGTCTTAGTAAGACTTACTGTCTACTCTTATCACATTTTTCAAATGAGATCATGATTTTCACTTCTTAATTTAAATTATTTTTATTGCTTTAAATGACTTTACATCTCATTTAAGTATTATTAAAAAGTATTACTTTTTAAAAAATTAAAAATAGTCTAAAAAAAACCTTAAAATGTCTAAAAATAGTAACTTTATACTAAGAATGAAACTAAATGAGACTAAATAAAATCACTTTCTTATTTTTTTCAAGTCATGATTTCATTTTAAGATCTGATATATAGTCACTTTACATGTTTTTTTAATAGTCAGTCTCAGTGAGATTCATATCAAGAAATGTATGAGATCAGATTAAATGAAATCAAATATGAAATTTATAGTTTCAGTAGTCAGTCTACTATCTACTTTTATTACATTTTTCAAATAAGATCATGATTTTCACTTCTCAATTTAAATTATTTTTATTGCTTTAAATGACTTTAAATCTCATTTAAGTATTATCAAAAAGCATTACTTGTTAAAAAATTAAAAATAGTCTAAAAAAAACCTTAAAATGTCTAAAAATAGTAACTTTATACTAAGAATGAGACTAAATAAGATTAAATGAAATCACTTTCTCATTTTTTTCAAGTCATGATTTCATTTTGAGATTTGATATATAGTAGTAGTCACTTTGCATGTTTTTTTAATGACTAGTCTCAGCAGGATTCACATCAAGAAATGTATGAGATCAGATCAAATAGGATCAAATATGAAATTCATGATCTCAGCGGCCAGTCTATCAACAGCTCTTTACAACTGCTTCTCAGTGTAATTAGAAGATTTAGACATGATTATAATTAATGATGATTATTTGAAGATGAAGAATGAAGATATTGATAATATTTTCTGTACAGTGTGGTTTTCCATACACTGTGGCGCACTCACTAGAGAGAGTGAGTAAGCATGACACGGTTAATAACCTGAAATTACTGTTGACACAACCCTAACCCCTGCATAACCTTGGCATGCATCCCCCTTTTCCCCGCAGCTTCGTAAAGCAGCGCTAAAAAGAAACATGACCGGATCTGTACGGAGTACATTGAGGGCCGCGAGAAGGCCAGCCTCGTTCAACCTACACTTTACATGCTATTTAGGACAATGACATTCTAGCAACCACGCCGCGTCAGACATTGGCAGAAAACGACAAAAAATGTCCAGCAGGGCACCGAAGATGGCGAGGCAGTCGGTACTGCAGTGCCAGCCACCGTCGAAGAAGAGACCCCATCGCGTTCTAAACTCCGAACCCTCATGATTACCATCGCGTTATATATGGGTCATGTTCATCACCGCACTAGACCAGACAGTCGTTGCGACCGCAATACCCACCATCACCCACGACCTGCACTCCGCAGCGGGCTACACATGGATAGGCGGCGCCTACTTGCTCGCGAGCGTCGTGAGGAACCATATGGGTCAAATGTAGCGACATCTGGGGCCGAAAACCCCTCATCCTCGTCGCAGTGTTTGTGTTTGCTGTGGCGAGCCTTATAGCTGTCCTGAGCATCGACATGCCTATGCTCATCGCTGCACGGGCGCTGCTGGGAGTTGGATCTGGAGGGCTCATGCAGCATGTTGCTGTGGCAATTGCTGATATGTTCAGCTTGCGCGATAGGTCCTTTTACTTTGGCATCATGGGCGCTGTCTAGGCCATTGCTGGCGGTGCCGGCCCGCTGATTGGAGGTGCCTTTGCCGAGTATGTGACTTGGCGCTGGTGCTTTTGGATCAATCTCCCTGTTTGCGGACTTGCAGAACTGTTATTCTTCTTGTTTCTGGACCTTCACAACCCACGAACTCCGCTACGGAAGGGTCTTGGCTGTGGTGGACTAGTGGGGATCTTTCTCGATTCTCGCCGTGGTCATCATGATTTTGCTCGGCCTCAATCTCGGCGGAGCAACATTCCCGTGGAGCGGCTCAACTGTTATATGTCTCCTGGTGTTTGGTTCGGCCTCAATTGCACTGTTTCTGTATAGTGAGTTGCGTCTTGCCAGATACCCGCTCATGCCGTTGAGCGCCTTTCAGCGAGTGTCTAACATTTCTGTCATCATCGTGGCCTTTGGACATAGCATGGTAGCAACCGGCACCGAATTCTACTTGCCTCTGTATTTTCAGAGCGTCCAAGAAGCGTCACCGCTTCGCAGTGGTGTCCTACTTCTTCCTTATGTCTTGGCGGCAGCAGCAGCTGACTTTGTCGGCGGACTCATCATCCATCGGACCGGCAAATATTTGATTCTCCTCCAGATGGGTTGTGTGCTCATGACGTTGGGTACTGGTCTCTACATTCACTTCTGGACCCATACGCCTCTCGGTCAAATCATCGGGTTCCAAATCATTGCAGCAGTAGGCATGGCCCTTCTTTTCCAGACGCCCATGCTGGCTGTGCAAAACTCAGTACATAAATCAGATGTCGCGTCAGCTACATCCACTTTGTCATTTCTTTGCAGCTTAGCATCTTTACTAGCTGTTGTTATTGGGGGCTCCATATTCCAGAACAGCATCAACACTAGAGCTTCCGCACTGGCAGCGGCTGGCCTCAGTGGATCTCTGCAGAACAGCCTCAACAGAGGGAACACTGCTGCAAATGTGGAGATCATCAGAAACATCACCAACTCTACACAACTTGAAGCTGTGAAAGAAGCTTACACCTATAGTACCTGATGCATCTTCATCTTCTTTACCGCGATCGCAGGGTTGACACTACTGCAAGCAGGTGAATGAAGATGTAAAGTATAAGAAGACTCAGTTGAAGCCACACCTCTGATCATTCATTTTTGAATCCTGATCCTGGCTCATCCGCTCATAGAAACTGTTCCAACAAATGGATGGGTAGAAGTAGTAAAGTCATTTACAAATGCATGTGATTTCAAGGAGGTATTGGTGCCCCAGCCCTGGCGGAGTTCCTAAATACATCTATAAATGTATGTGTTGAAAGGAGTGTGACCCAAGAAGAAGTTCGAGCTGAAAAGGGGTTGCAGGCCGAAAGGGCATGTGAGCTGAAAAGAAAAAAGGGCAGGCCAAGATGGAAGCATCAAAGAACCCAGTGAGGCTTGCTTGGCTTGGCGTTGACTCAGCAATCAACAAGTAGAACCTCCTGTTGGCCCTTACGGCCGTTGCGGTTAGCGATCCCACTAGATCACGTGACCCACCACTATATTATGTTCCTGTAGATAGATCTATCAATACAACCTTCAACTATTCTACAGGTTATAGCCCAGATAGCATGTTTTTCTTTTTAAAATGTTGTATCAACATTTTTGACACAGATAGTTCATCTTTTTTGAAAAGACTCTTACTCTTTATTAGAGATATTTCATTTTCTCTGAATCTGCTGATCAGCAGATTCATATACTTTATTTTTTTTAAGAAAGTGTGTTCTTTATTGTGAAGAATATTACTTTTTATCTCTTTTTTTTTTTTTACACATCTAGAAGAAGCAGAGTCATCTTAATATAAGTGATACATCTATTACTTCAGAGTTCAGCTCAAGACTCAGAATCACACACTTTATTAGATAACTTATTAATAGAATAATCACTTATTATAAGAAGGCTTCTGACTTGTAAGATGAGACTGAGATTAGTTTTCATCAGAGTATGAAATTTAATAATAAGATAATAGAGAAACTTCAGAATAAAGAAAAGCAGAGTCAATATTTATCTGTAGAATCTGTTCATTTCAATTCTTTGAATTCTTTATTATCTCTCACTTTCAGAATGCTGACTTTTAATAATGATCTGAATTAATCTATCTATTGTATTACAGGCAATCTTATGAATCTTATACAGATAATACTATAAAATCAGATAACTGTGACTGAAACAACTTAATATCTCACTATATCTGTATAAAGAGACACTATGAGAGATGAGTTGCAGAAATATCAGAAGAAAGTTAAATATACACTAGATATTAAATCAGTGATCACATTTGATAACTCTAATTATAAAGTCTGATGTGTTAGTATGTTGACTGATATGAAAGTTATTAATAAAACTGATATTCTATTAAGAACTCAATGAGAATTCTCTTTTATATATCATATCAACTCTGAGAAGTGAAGAATCTGTTTCAAGTCTCTATATAGATGTATACTATCAAGTCTTGTTAAAAATGTTTGAACTACTATTAAAATCTTGAAAGCTGACAATACTACAGCTCTGTGAGATAAGATTAATATTGAATATATAATATCACTGACAGAAGAATGAGTTAATATCTTCAAGAAATTGATAAAATTACAAGTCAAGAAGAATGATTATCTTACTTTTCAGAGACATTTTCACTATCTTATTATCTGTCATAAAGAGCTCTGTCAGAGCACTGAGAATGTATATCATAATCTTTTCCTCAATAATCTACAAGATTATCAAAGATCATTTGTTAAGATATGTTTAAATGAGTTTTTCTTCACTGATCAGAGACTCATTGTTAACATTGATATCAATGATTTAATAAAGTAACTGATCAATCAGACATTCAAGAAGATCATCACTGAGTGAAAAAAGCAGTCTCAGATCAATTCTGAAACTGTGAAAAAGAATAAAGATAAGAATAAAGATGAGGACAAAAGTGCATCTGTATGAAAGTGCACTCACTGTAGAAGATATGAATATACTGTTGACAGATGTTTCATCTTACACTCTGATAAAAAGAAAAAGAAGGATGATAAGAAGAATGATAAGAAGAAAGAGAAGAAGAATGACTTGATAAGTTCTCAATCAGCAGTAAATGCAGTAATTACAAAGATTGAGTTCTATTTCTCTTTCACAGTCACTGAAAAATCATCCTCTAGATCTTGATATTTAAACACATATGTAAGCCTGAATATGACAGATGAGTTTCATTCTTTTTCAAATATCAAATCTTTTAATGATAATATCTCTGTCAATTCTGCAACTGAAGAAACTGAGTTTATTAAGAAGATTGAAACTGTCATCTTAAAGATTGAGAGTGATAATGTTAACTTGCAGAATGTTCACTATATTTTTAATATTACAGTTAACCTGCTCTCATTTGCAAAGCTTGAAGATCAGAGATTTCAATTTACATTGTCTTTCACTATTCTCTTATTTTTCATTTGCAGAGCTCTGAACAGTGTTATTTTTCATACAGTTTAAATCACTCAGAACAACATATATAAGGTTAATGAGTGAGAGTTCAATAAGAATCTCAATCATCTGAATAGAGCAGTCAAGTACATTGCAATGATGTCTCATGAGTATGATTTTAATTGAAAAGTTAATCTTTCTGTAACTGCTGCTACTACTGTTAATAATATCAATTCTGTGAACATGAAAACACAGACATCAAAGATATCAAAGACTCTTTTAAATTGATATTATAATCTTGATCACATTTACACTGATGCTATAATTACTATGATCAAGAATTCTCATACTGAAGTCACAATTAAAGATTCTAAGACTAAGTTCTTTTGCAAGAAATGTGTCAAGACTGATATAATATGAGATTATTTAAAAACACTGATGCCTAGATCTATTTGACTCATTGAGAAGATTTATATTAATCTTACAGATGATGAATGTACATTGAAAGATCTCTCTGATTACTTCTTAGAGTCTCATCAGAGAATGAAATACTGAATACTTATTATCTATGATACAACCTGCTATCATTGAGTGTATTTTTTAAAGTTCAAGAATAAGACTGTTCAATACTTTGAGTTGTGGCTCAGATTCATGAATAATCTTGAGTATACAGTCTCTGCTTTTCTACAGACTGATATTAATGATGTTTTCTGATTCATATGTATGCACACAGTTATGAATTCATATGATATCAAATGAAAATCAATGATATCATATTTATTACATCAGAATAATGTTTCTGAATGTAAGATCTGTACTATTATGAGACAGATTAGAGCTGCTCTTTTGAAGAGTAATCTTTCTAAGAAGTTCTGAACAGATGTTCTAGAGACAGTGATTATAATAATTAATAATACTCTCACATCTACAGTTCTTTATAACTTGAAATTTTAGTTCTCTACTGCAGAGACTTCTGTGATTTCAAGTTCATATAAGATTTCTTAATATGTACTTATAAATACCCCGCTGAATGTAAGGCATTTTCACTAATTAAGTACAGAGATTTTTATTCACTTGCATGAATCTCAGCAGCCTGCAGATAAGCTCTCTTCACATACTGATTTCTATCATATCATTGAATTCAGTGGCACATTGATATACCGCCTATGACATTCTGAATCTGACAAGATTATTGTCAGTAGTGATATAAGATTTCTGATTACTAAAAAATCAGTTATTATATCTGTGAAACTCATTAATTATGTTATTGAACTGATTGTCACATCTGTGACACTCACTAATAATATCAGTGTACTGAAACCTGATATTCATCTGATTAATGATGAAGACATCTCTGACATTGATAATCTGAATTCTACATAATTGTGACCTGTGAAATCACTGACTACTTACACTTTAAGTCTCATTACAGGCAATCTTTTGAAGTTCTACAAGAATGCCACATCTCAGTCAGAGAGAGTAGAAGATTATTGAAAGAAGTTTATACAACATAAGATTACTGATCTGAAGAGATATAATACATGAAGTTTGATTTCTAGATCTGATATTCTGAGAGATGAACTGATTACTCTGAGCTATTAAGTGTTTCTTGAGAAAGATAGGCCTGTGAACCTGAATACTGATTCTAATAATATTCTTAGAAAATTGCATTGAGTGATTTATAATAACTGACTTCAGAAGAATTCTAGAGAAGAGATCTACACTTCTGTCATCACTGATACTGTTAATTGTATTCTTTTTACAATAGCAGTACTATGCAGTTAAACACTCTGTTAAGTGAATATAGTAATAACATATTTTCATAAGCATCTTACTAAGAAGATCTATATAAGATAATTCATCAGATTTGAGACAGATTCACTGAAAACACTTATCTGCACAGTTGAGAGTAGTCTATATAACCTGAACTCTGCAGTGAAGATCTGATATAATTACTTAATAGCTCTGTTAAGTGATCTCAGATTTACAGTCAGCACTTATAATTCAGCACTCTGATATTATACATTCAGATATTATCTCTATATAACAATCTATATTGACAATCTCAATATTATATCTGAAGCTTCTGAGAATGCTGATTAACTAGTAAGTATACTCAGTGAGAAATTAAAAGTCAAGAATCTATATCAGTTAATTAAGTATTTAAGTATGAAGATTAATTGTTCAGATAAGAGAATTGATTTAATATATTATTAATATATTAAATATCTTGTTAAAGATTTCTATCTTGATAATACAGCTGTTATCAGAACATCAATGAAGAATGAATTCTGTATTAATAATTTCTCTATATCTGAGAAAGAGACTGATTTCACAATTCAGTGATATTAATATAATATAAGTTACTTACAATATCTTGCAGTTAAAATATGTTCTGATATTACTCATACTGTCTTACTACTCACTTAATAAAATGTTGATTCAACATCTCAATGTTGAAAGGCTCTATTACATGTTATATATTATTTAAAAGAGATTATGAATCTGAGTATTTTCTATGAATACAGCTTATATAAGAAGTCTGTTTCTATCAATTCTTTCATTATCTCTGATTTCTCTAATAATTTCTATCTACTCTTCAGCTACTCAGATTCTGATTGAGTCAGTCTCTTGAATAATGATAGAAAATCAACATTCAGCTACATTTTTAAGCTCACAGATGACCTGATTTTATAATATTCAGTGAAGCAATCTTATATATCTCTAAGTTTCAATGAGACTGAATATATGACTCTTAGTAAGGCAGTCTGTGAGATAATATGAATTCAGAATCTCATGATTAAGCTTGACTTTATTACTATATCTTCAATACAGATTCTCACTGATAATAAGAGTGTTATAGATCTCACAAAGATGACAGTCATTACAGCCTGAAGTAAGTATATTGATACATGTTTTCATTTTTCATGTTGACAGTTAAATCAGAGAGTTATTGATTTAGAATACATTCTTATCACTCAGATAATGACAGATAAACTCACTAAACCTCTAGACAATGTAACATTTGCATGATTCATGGTTTTGCTAGGTCTTACAGGTGTAAAAGTTGGGAATGTTTAATTTTACATTTGTATTTGGTTTTGACAGACTATCTTGGTGGTTTGGGTGTTTTTGTATGTGATTCTTGTTATCTCAAGGGGGGGTGACGGCCGTTGCGGTTAGTGATCCCACTAGATCACGTGACCCACCACTATATTATGTTCCTGTAGATAGATCTATCAATACAACCTTCAACTATTCTACACCTTCAACTCCTCCGCCTCTTTCCAACCACTCATGATTTCAATATTAGATGTGAGGTTGGCCATAAAAATTTCTACCTAGTAGCTCTTGACAACACTGGTGATAACCTGACAACACATTCCGCAGGTTGCAATCAATGAGGGGAAGGCATTCTGGGCAATACCATACCAGTGTCCACACAGAAGGGTCCTCCACTCTGGTGGGATGGTACAACAGATCTGACATTGACACTGTGCAGGATCAAAGACAGGTGAGGGCTGGATAAGACAGCACAGCATCATCCCTGGCAAGGGGGGGAATACCTAGATAGAGAAGGTAGAGAAGGGAGCAGTGCACGTGAGCACGAGCGTCAGAGGCAGAGGCCAGGGCAAGGGCAAGAGAGAAAGAGAAATGAAGAAGGAAGGAGAAAGTGTGTAGTCATTGCGAGGGGCGCGCGATGAGTTTTTAAGGTACTTCTCACACATCTATTTTCTCTGACAGATACAAATCTAACAAGATAAGAGATATCGATATAATTCTCTGACTTACATATATATATATCTCTTTTATAAAGAGAAGTAGAGGTGAGTATACTACTGATTTACAAGTTATATTCAAAGTTTAGAAAATGAAAATCAAGATAAAAGTAAAGAAAGACTAAAAAAATAAGTTGTGATAAATATGATTATTCTATTATTTTAAATTGATATTTAATTTTCACAATCTCTGATTTTTTTCTTAAAACTTTAATTAAATATACTGATCAAATATGTGGCGGGCTGCGCCCGATTACACTCCATAGATTCCTCGGCCCGAAAGCTCTGATTCTCGGTCGCCGATCCTCGGCTGAGGAACCCACGAGTTCCTATTCCCCCGCTCCGAAGCTCCACCTCGTACGCGTTATAAATATCCGCTCTGATCACTGATTCCCGCACTTTCTCTTTTTTTCCTTCTCTAACGTTTTCCACTTTTGTTATATAAGACCTATATCTTAATGCTGATCTATTCGGCGTAGGCCCCTTACACTTGGAAAACGTTCATCGTCTCCTCATTAGGAACGATTACCCATCGAAAAAGATATCCGAACGCGTAACAACGCGTAATAGTAAAGAAACGAACGACCAGCTAAGCGGACACCGAGTCCCTGCTAGATAGATAGAAGCTTGCTCGCCAGTCGCCCTGGCCCCGCAACAAGATCTCACAAGAGAACGTCAGTGAAAGACCCGAGAGTCCTGACACCTTAGACGTATGAGATATTCATACGATTACACTTCCGATTCCGAAGAACCCTCAAATCCAGATACCACACATCTGACGAACGATACAGCTATGTCTACCGATAATATGGGTGAACCCTCGAACGCGAGCATAGACACAGTGCCGCAGTGGCTCCGAGCAATGTTGGAATTACAACAGCAACAGATAGCTGATATCCACGCGAACCAACAACGCCAATACAAGGAAATCCAACGATTAACTCGACAAGGAACCCCTGCACAGACAATTCCAACACTGACAGAATTGAATATGAACACAATGCAAGCACTGAAGGAACACTTAGATGCTCCCACATATTTCGATGCTTCTGACCTCACTCTCTACCCATCATGGAGGTTGGAAATGCTCGCGAAACTAAGTGTAGATGGAGATGCCATCGGTTCATTAACTAATCAAGGTTGGTATATCAATGGTCGATTGAAAGATCGCGCGAAACAGAAGTTCCATCCATGGATGGAGGCATGTGAACCAGCGTTACGTACGCCTGACAACATCATCAAACATCTCGATGTCCTGTTCCGACCTGCTATGCAACAGAAGGCATTAGATTGGTTACAGAGTGTCCGACAGAGGAATACTCCTCTCATAACATTCATCTCTGACTTCAACACCAAGATTCTAGAAGCAGGCGGCCGATCTTGGGAGGATCGAATGAAGATTAGCATGCTCAAGAAGGCACTGACTTTTGAACTGTTACAAGCCCTCATAAGTGTTGACGAAGCCCCGACTTATGAAGACTTCTGCATACAACTCCGAACATTGGATGACCGTCCAACCTGGACCCCAGGCTCCGCGCTATCCGATACAGCAGCTCTTGACTGATGGGAACTGCACTCGCTTCCAGAAAGGAAGGGCTAATATGGCGGGCTGCGCCCGATCATATAGACTATTCCATTACACTCCATAGATTCCTCGGCCTGAAAGCTCCGATTCTCGGTCGCCGATCCTCAGCTGAGGAACCCACGAGTTCCTATTCTCCCGCTCCGAAGCTCCACCTCGTACGCGTTATAAATATCCGCTCCGATCGCTGATTCCCGCACTTTCTCTTTTTTTCCTTCTCTAACGTTTTCCACTTTTGTTATATAAGACCTATATCTTAATGCCGATCTATTCGGCGTAGGCCCCTTACAAAATAGATGAAAATAATTTATACTATACATTGACTTATATTATCTTTCTCTAAAATCTTTTCAACTTCATCTATACTTGAAAGAGATAAGAGACAGAGACAGGCATTGATGTGATATAAAATAGAAAAATAGTAAAAGTGAGAGAGAAGCAGTGATGATGATCTTAAGAGATAAGTAATTAAAATCAAAACAGACACTTTCAATAGAGTTTCTGTTTGTCTGTGAAGAATCACTGATGAGTATGCAAAAATAAAATGAACTCAAATAAAAATAGTT
This sequence comes from Blastomyces dermatitidis ER-3, assembly GCF_000003525.1. NCBI lineage: Eukaryota > Fungi > Ascomycota > Eurotiomycetes > Onygenales > Ajellomycetaceae > Blastomyces > Blastomyces dermatitidis. The sequence goes on from NW_025544775.1 coordinate 2,018,879, forward strand.
GAATATATATTTATAGATGAGTGTCAAAAAAAATACAAGGCAAGTTTATATTTTCAGCCCTCAGCGTGCTTCATTTCCACTTGCGGTTCAAAGGGTAATAACAGTGAAGGCAGACGAGGAAAGAGAAAGAAAAATAAAATAAAATAAAATAAAAAATAAAGCCAAGGTGACTAGCTACGCGGACCGGGCCGCAAAGTTGGCACCCCTGCAGATACGTGTGAATGTGTAGGCAGCGGTATAAAACAAAATATGAGAGGGAATATAATTAGTATATAAAATATATGCAGTAGAAGCAAAATATGTATAGACAAAAGAAAAAAGAAAAAACAGGCAGTAAGTCATGGGTCAGAAGAAAGGAAATGAAAAGGAAAAGGAGAGAAAAGGAGGAAATAGGCGAAGTGTAAATATAAAAAGAGGTAATAAAATATAATATATCGGATTTGATAACCGGCGGGATTGGGAAGAAGTGTGGTTAAAAGAAAAGAAAAGAAATGGAGGAAATAAGACAAGGAGGAAATAGTCACACGCGGAAAAGGAAAAGGAAAACGAGTAATTAGAAGTAAATATGATATTTGGGGTATCTTTCAAGAGTCGTTATGAACGTTAGTTGCAGCAGTGGATTTCTTGCGCCCGAAAATGCTCCGAGTGCGTGATTTGGTGGGTAGCGGCTTCTTGTCCTGGCCAGGTGCAGCGGAGTTGAGGCTCGGCGTCGGTAGCATCGTGTCATCGCCTGACATATATTTGGGTTTGTAAATCCTAAAAACCTATATGTTAGCCCATTATTGATTTTATCTAAAGAGAGGCAGATGCGTAAAGAGAATAGAAGAAGGATCAACAGAACGTACCAACTGTTCCCAACCATGCTCATCCCCTTGCTTTCCGCCATTCGGTAGTATTTAGCCGCTTTTTTCAGGTCCTTTTTGCAGCCCAGACCCTCCACATAACAAAAGCCAGCTTCTGCAAGAGCATCCACATCTCCCCAGTGGCCTGCTATTTCGAAGCAGCGCAGAGCCAGCGCCTTGTCTTGCTCTATCCCCCAGCCATTCAGGTGGCTAACGCCCAACTCATAAATGCTTAGTGCAAATTGCGCCTGGCGGGCTTTGTCCTCTTGGATATTTCTCCCGTGTGGTTCAGAGCTGTTAGCTTCTAGAATGGCAGAATCGGCAGCTTTACGGAGCCACTGAACGCCTTCTCGCTGGTTGGGCCGCATGCCCCATCCATGGCGACAGGCGAGAGCGTATAAAAGCATACCCGTTGGCTCATTTTGCATGGCTGCGATTCGAAGGTGATAGGTGGACTCGTTTAGGGAACCGTTTTCATGACATTTTATGCCTTTTGCAACATGATCTTCAGCGGATAGGGTAGTGGCTGGTGGAGGTCCGACACTACGGCTAGTGTGGGGTCGAAGTGTGGCATTGGAGTCCGTGGATATCGTTAGGGTGTCATCTTGGGCTTCCGATTTGGGGGCGATAGAAAGTCTACTACTCGAGTTAGATTTTGCCAGGGCCAGAGTTTTTCGGGTTCCTTGATCAAAGGAGTGTCTTTTTGGAGGTGTTCGATCAGGCCGTTTAACAAGCTTGCCTGGTTTCCGTGGAGCGTATTCATGTTTCAGTGAGGCCGTACTTTTCAACTTTCGTTCCGACTCCGTTGGTGTCTTCGGTTTTAACGGCGATTCCTGCTTCGGCGGTGCTTCAGTAGCAGGAGGGTGAGCATGGGTTGCGGAAGGTGACGGAGGAGTCTGCTCGAATGTCTCTCTCCCAGCCGCGCTTGGGGGTGGGGAGCTTTCGAAAAGTGGCTCATTCCACTCGAAATGTGGAGTTTGAAGGCCAGTAAACACGAGAGAATTACGTGAAAGAGATCTCCCCCGGGGAAGAGCATACTTCGCATAGATGTAAGTGGTTGGCGCCGAAGTTTGAGCATCGTCAGCTGGAGAATCAGACAACTTTGGCACAGTAATTGGAGATGGGCGATTCCCCCGGTTCATAGTCCGGGATTGATATTCATCTAGTTGTTCATGCCCGGAAAGTGAAGGGGATGGCATTGAAATGGTAGTGCTAGATCTACTCAATGGCCGTGAAAAGTTGAAGGAAGGACGTTGAAGTGGGTTTGGTATGGGGGAATTTTCGGAAGCTGAAGAAGGCGATTGGGGATGGGGTCGGGTAAAATGTGTCACGGGAGACTGAGGCATGGACATTCCGCTGCTTGAAGACAGCTTTCTTGGTTTTGAGTAGGTTGACCCTGCTGTTGAACTGGTGAAGTAGTCGTCGTCTGAGCTCTCGTGCTGTGGCAGTCCAGGGCTCCCTGCTGACCGTTTAGCAGAGGAACTTGGAGGTGCAAGGTTATTCGAAACATTTCGTTTCGCAGCGGAACTCTCAGCTGCTTCCCGGGTCCGGGTCGCTGATGGGATATCATAAGGATCTGGGGATGGCTTTGTTGGGAGTTCTTGTTCGGTCTCTCCATCTGAGTGGAACCACGATGCGTCCTCGGGTGATTCTGCACGGGGGGGATCCCCAAAAGCGCTGGCTGGGATTGGCGGAACGTCTGGGGCCGCTGCTGTGGTATTGCGTTCGTGGTCACTGTCCGGATCTGAAGCCAGATTCTGGCCTGGTAGTCGACTCAGCATCGGATGCTGCGACTTTGGCCTCACTGCAGGCTCCTCCACTTCTCCATTGCGACCATGACTCCTGCCTTCTGGACTGACAGGTGTCGTATTACTCGACTCGCCGGAGGAATGTGCTCGGTAGTAACCCGGTCTTGGTTGGGATAAGGATCTGGCAACGCTTGCGGGGGGCAACCGGCTCATGCGCCTTCCGCTTTTTTTCGACTCATCGAGCTGTTTGGCCAAAAGCCGTCCCTGCAAGGCAAATGCATCGAGAGGCGACAAGACAGGAGTGAGTTCTCCGTGAAAATGGGCGATGCGGGGAGATGGAGTCAGATTTCGCGATCGCGGTTTTTCCAGCTGCTGCAATGGGGAATCAGATGGGCTATTGCTAGCCATGGCTGGTTAACGAGCGTCTATGTCAAAGGATTGAATAATAATCGGAAAGGTAGAAGTGGTTTGTATTAAACCATAGATCAGTCAACGAAAATCTGCGTGGCTAAGGAGAGTCGAGGTGAAGTTGTTGTAAAGAGGGAGGCGCCAAAAAGCGAGATTTAGGGGCATGTGGTTGGTTGATCCTCGACTTCAACCACATTAGGTCACTGGAGATGATTCTGCTGTGGCACCATCTGGAGAAACAGGTTTATTGGTGGGAGAGATAATTCTATATATATATACGGAAGAAAGACAGTCTCTTCGATGGGGTTTGGGCGAATGCCGGGCCAGTTGGATGTTGGTTGGTGGGTTGGTCTTTTTGAAAGGGCGGACGATGGATCGCGCCGCGAGCTAAAATAACAGAGAACGGAAGCCTCCCGCAAGTGAGCTACGAGATACCGGCTGTGGAGATGTACCACAAGTACAGGTGCAGCGGCCAGTGACTTATAACTCTAAAATGCAGTCTGAAATGCAAAGTCGACGATGGGTGAGGGGGTTTGGATGAAGTTGGGGATAGACCGGATCAGGATGAAGACGACGACGAAGGTTGAGGCGAGGTTATTTAGTTAACTAGCCAGAAGGTCGCAAAGCGCCCGTGTTGTCCGGTCTCGAATTGACCAAATTACAGCGTAATCAATCAAACCAACCAACCAACCAACCAACCAAACATCTGAATCACAATCGGAGAATCAGGGGCCCAGCCGGATGGATGCATTCTTATTTTATTATTTTTATTTATTATTCAGGAAGTAAAGTTAAAGCAAATATTTTTGGTGTTTATTTTCTATCTGTTATGGAGTTAGCTTAGTTAGTTTTGTTTTATTGTTTGTTTGTTTGTTTGTTTGATGATTTTGTCTTGTCTGGCCGCCAAAAAATAAAATTAAAATAAAATAAAATAATAAAATAATAATTCCCGTGTCTTTTCTGGCGGTGGAGCACAGGGTTAACTATGTCAGACCACTTTTTGTCCGCTTTTATTTTTTTTCCCAACTTTTTCTTCACAGTTCAGCAAATAACCACCGCGAGTGGGCGGCGATGGTCGTTCAAAGTATGATCTTCACTCTTGTACTCCGTACTCTGTACAGAGTAACTTGCTAGTGGAAACTGGGACGGACGACTTGGAATGTTGAAACACCAACATGGCCGGGTCGGGAAATATCAACAAATAAAAAAGAACACACTGCCATGACATTTCCCAACCCCTCGACAGCCACTGTGTTTCTTCTCGAGAGCAAGGTTCAGTGAGACCTTGCCCGCACCCTTGAAAAAAGAATTTCCCTTTTGCTGGAAGTGAAAATAATCAATAAACTATTAAGTATATAACAATAACCCCAAGATGGCAGATAGATACTCCTCAGTCATTGGCTTCCCTTCCCTGGTCTCTATCAACAATCCCTCCCAACCTCCAACAACTGCCTCAGCCGCCGCAGCATCACTGGATTGTTGTTCTTGAATGATGCCGGCGGTGACTAAACTACACGCCTTGGGGTAAGTTAGGCAGTTACTTTTATGTTGGTGGTTGTCAGAAATGAAAGGTTAATTATTATTGCAATTCCTGATAAAAGTACCCAACATATATATCTCCAGTTCCCCGCACGCAACTATCTGGGTACATTTGGACTGAGTCTTTGCATATGGATGTGCTCAACATATGCTGCTTTTCAATCTTGCAGAAGGGGTTGTCTGCAGGTACAGTGCAGTACAACGACAAATGACAAACGAGCTCTGTTAATTTTCCGAGAAGTTTAAATAAATGCTGTGTGCATCGGGCGCCATGCATGCGTACATCACTACGTCACACGTTCTTCAGCAGAACAAGTGCAACGAAGCTATATACACATGTTCCGACGCTCCAGGACCAATATCCTTGAATGTCTGTGTCTGAAAACCAAGACAATTTATTGAATACTAGCTATTGTGTCGAGCAAGAGAGAAATCCTCTTCATCATATGAGCGTGCGGCCCATACAACCTCTATTTCTTTCAGGACAATACCCTCGCTCTCAAGTGTTAGAGCGAGATACACCAACGATGTTTAAATGCGCGCGTTTGTCCACCTGCATGTATGCATCTACAGAAGTACCTAGCACATATTTTCCCCCCAAGTCATTTCGTTTTTTGCTCTTCCCTTAACTCACCATACGGCAACAATTTCATATTCCCCTCAACCCACGCCAAATTCGCTACAAGCTTCGTGATCCGCCACGGATTCCCTGCCCCTGAATCTCGGGATGATACCCGCTTCAATTCAAGGTCATATCGGCCCTGGTATGGGAGGGGAAAAAAAAGAGAGCATATGTCAGTGGCCGCGGCTCCGAAACAAAAATAAAGCTAGCGAAGAAAATAAAAATAGAAAAGAGGCAGTTTAAATAGAAACTGATTCGCCCCCAGGTACTCACCCCGTTGGAGACAAGTGGTCCACCATCAGCATCTTTCTTGACCAGCGTCACGGCACCGTTGCAAGTGGCAAAGGCCGTTCGGGGTTCAACCGTTTCTGTTCCTGGTTGGGGAAGGGTGATGAGTATAGCACTGCGATATAGACAAAAAATGACAACATCCAAGTGCAATGTCGTTAGCAAGGAGTATAAATATCTAGATCGCCCATATCGCCCATATCTCCCTCCCCCCGCCCTCACTCATGCTTTTACATTTCTTGAAAATAAACAAAACAAAAAAATATAAAAACGCGCGCACCTTGGAATATGCTGCGCCGCATCCACCTTATCCATGAGCTGTTTCCAATTCGTGGCTATCTCCCTCGCCGTCGTCTGCGTCGGTTCGACGCCGAAACATTTCGAATAGTCGATGATGAGATCGGTTGGGATGAACACTTCGTCGGCGAGCTTGTCCCATTGACGTGTGTCGACGTAATAACTCTGTTTTTTTTTTCTCATGTTCGGGGTTTATATTTTATTAGCCCTTGGCCTATATGAGCATGGCGAGTGTTCATTCTAGCTTGCTCTCTCTCTCTCTCTCTCTCTCTCTCTCTCTGTCTCTCTCTCTCTCTCTCTCTCTCTTTCTGTCTCTCTCTCTCTTTCTTTATTTTTTCTCTCTTTCATAATAATCCGCCGCGCTCTGCTGGCTCTCGGGTGGGTTCACTTACCATCTTCGTGATGACATCGTGGATATTTGCCCTATCTAGGAGATAGTCGACGGCCGGATAGTTGGCCATGGCTTTGTCTTTCTTTCTTTTCCCTGTAGAGTAGCTGATGTCGAAATAGTCCTTCTGCAGACTCCAAAACGTAATTCTTTACGATATGTTTGTTCATTTAGGGGCGGAACCTACGGCGATTTTTATATGGAACAAAGATCTCACCTGGGACCTGGACCCTGACATTTACGATGTACGTGTATATCTGTGGTTTACTTCACAAGCCGCAGCTATCTCCTTTAGAAACCCTATCCACGTCCTGCTTTTCAATTTCAAAGTAATCACCATCAACAGTAGTTAAAATACCGGAATGATTATCTCTCCGCGTTAAACCCGTGCATGTTGGATATTAAGTTCTTAACTTCTTTAAGTCCAGGGAATGTTGGCATCGTCCTTTTTTTTCGGATTTGAAAGAGCTCGGATTTAAGGGGGTTTGGCGCCGGATTTTAGCGAGACTTGAAAAAAAACGCAATCCAAGCTCACAAATTCTCTTTTTTTTTTACACAAATACTCGTGTTGTTAGGACTATTAGGAGCTATAATAGAGGTTTGACAGGGTGGGTTGCTTTGATGATAGAGTTGCATACATTGTGCCATCGTAATTGGGCTGCGTGGGTCAATTAGGGGTGTGACGTACATGTACATATCGCGCAAGCATAAATACTATCAGATGCCCAGGTCGTTTTGAGAAGTTTAAACATCAGGCTAACCGGCAGCAGCACGAGAACCATTGAGCCCAATGACCCCGTCATAGCCGTTGCAAATTAAAGAATAAGAGCACCAACAAGCGGGGAGTCTACCAGCTACTCGTGCGTACAGCGTCACCATCCCCCTAGAACCTACATCATAGGTCTGAAAAACCCATACAAAAAACAATTTATATATAGATATATATATCATAGACCAAAAATCAATATAACATGACAATCCTCCTCCTCGGCGGACGCGGCAAAACCACCCGTCGCCTCGCCTCCATCCTCTCCACCTGCGCCCCAGAGGTCCCTTTCCTTGTCGCATCCCGCACCAGCTCCCCATCAAGCCCGTACAAACATGTCAAGTTCGACTGGTTCGATGAATCTACCTGGGCACAGCCGTTTAATGCGGTCTCGACATCAGCATCAGCATCAGCAGTCAGGACCGAATTCCAATACAGTTCCAGCCCCATCACGGGAGTATACATCGTCGGCCCGCCCATTCTGGACATGGTCCCACTGATGAAAAGGTTCATCGATTTCGCAAGGGGGAGGGGGGTGAGAAGATTTGTGTTGCTTAGTTCTAGCGTGCTTGAAAGGGGTGGGTTTGCGATGGGGCAGGTGCATGATTATTTGGCCGGTCTAGAGGAGAATGGAGTAAAGGAGGCGGAGGCGGAGGCGGAGGCGGAGGGCGGAATTGAGTGGGCAGCTCTGCGCCCGAGTTGGTTTATGGGTATGCAATTATCATATGCCCAATATTTGGAGATATATCCGACTGAACTGACCGGCATATGATATTATAACAGAAAACTTCTCAGAAGGCCAACATCTCCTATCTATCAAGGAGGAGAGCAAGATCTATTCCGCAACGGGGGAGGGGAGAGTCCCATTCGTCTCCGCAGAGGACATTGCACGAGTTGCGTTCCGCGCCTTAACGGATGCCCGTCCGCATAACACTGAACATCTCATCCTGGGCCCAGAGCTGTTGTCCTACGATGACTTGGCAGATATCCTGTCTTCCGTGCTCGGTAGGACGATCGCTCATGTTAAGCTTTCTGAAGCTGAATTGGCAGCCAGGATGGAATCAACTCTTGGGATACCGCAGGATTATGCGCAGATGTTGGCGGTTCTAGAGACAAATATTAAAAATGGGGAGGAGGATCGGATGAATGATGATGTTGAAAAAGTGACTGGGAAGGGCCCACGGAGGTTTAGGGACTTTTCTGAGGCGAGTTCAGGATGCTGGGTAAAAGACTCCTGAGGACATGTACATGTATCAATCTGGGACGGCCACTTTATGTAACTTCATCTGTATGGGGATGGCTGCGCAAGTAACAAAACATTATATGCGTTATGCAGAGCAAAGAAGGTTAATTCAACAAACCAGGGTTAGCTGGAGTTGTCCCTCGTTTATCCACGGTCGATTTGCTCCCAGGGTAGTTTTCTTTTAGTTTTTCCGCTGATATATTTGGCTTTCCGCTAACTTATTTGGCCCTAGTTGGTTCGTAGATATAGTTAATGATCATTTCTCGGAGATTCCGCAGCTTCGTCTTGTTAATTTCAAGGTGATCGTGTGAGCATTGTCGCCGTGCGTATGTTAACCACTCGGCCAACAAGACCAAAATAACAAGCTGCCCGAACACTTCTGCTTCCAGGTGACCCCAGGGGGTGGCTTATCATGTCCCTACGCAGTAGAAGACAAGTTAAAGGTCCAAGGATTTAGGCACGATACGATACTCTGTCCATTCGAAAATATCACTCTAGATTCTGCCCAGCAAGACTCAGGCTCGAAGATGATTGAATCCGCCTCGCTTGTGTCTGTGCCTACAATAATGTAACTAACTACACAGGTTCAGGTTAGAGGTCAAAATATCAAAATAGCATTTCTCAACAGGTTAGAGGTTCCTCCCCTCCCGCTATTAGCGTGCGGGGGGCTTAGCTCGTAACTTATAACTAACAATGCCAACTGCTCCGTAACTAGTTAGTTAACCCAGCTAGCAACAGCACTGACTGCATTGACAGGATTTTGAAGCCATATTTAAATATCGTACCAACCGTACCGTACCACAGCGATTTGATTGACAAAGCCCAATTGCCTCAACTTTGGGCCCCCGCTACCCCGTGGTTTAGACTTTTATTCTAACAAACTCAGTCCCATGATTTGCACTTTTAAGTTTCCCGCGCCGCACTGTATAAGTTATATAGTTTTTTCGGAGAGTTTACAACGGATTTTCAGTTTCCATGGTTCACCCGGCATCATGAGTCTGTTGAGAAGTGCCCAGCGCCATCTATTATAAGCCCGTATCATGCCGTGAATCCGTCATCCTCCGGTCGTTTGCGATCTCGTTTCTATATAAACTCGCCACGTAGTCGTAGTTGCTGCACCCGCACGGTTTAAGCCCAACGCTAGACTTACTGGAACTCGAGGGAAAGATCTAGATCTAGATCTAGATATATATATCTATATCTATATCTATATACACAGATACAACGGCTTTTGGCGCCCAGAATGCCGTCCATGAACGTTCTCATGGGGGCAGACCCCGCGAATGACCCACTCCACCACTTCGAAACTTCCTGGCTATTCTACCCACTCGTCTTCGGCATCCTACGCCTGACTATCTTCTTCTACTGCATCTTAACCGCCGTCATTTCATTCGCGGTGGAGGGCGCTAGCGGCCACGCGATCGATGATGCGCGATCCTTCAGCTATTTCACCTCCCTCTCCTTCCTAGGAGTTTTGGTATACTTCCTCGTTGCCGGCATCCATACGGTCCTTTATGCGCGCCAGGGACGATCCGTGCTGTTCGACAAGTGGCCCCGATGGCTGCGTGCCTTGCACAGCCTGCTATATACCACCATTGTGTGCTACCCGTTCGTGGTCGTGGCGATATATTGGTCTCTGCTGTATAAGGCAGGCTCAGTGCAGTCCCAACTCGGGGTGTGGGGAAATGTTAGTCCCATGTTCCCCCTTGCCCCTTACCCCCTTGCCCCACATCCCCGCCCCAGTCTATCTTTTTGTATTCATATATATATACTAGATATAATGCTGACAGGATATCTCTCCCCCTCCCCCAAATCCCAGATCTCCAAACACGTCCTACCAGCCATCTTCGCCGTGTTCGAAATCGTCTTCTCAACAGCACCTCCACCACCCCTCCTTCACTTCCCATTCCTGATCCTCCTCCTCCTCCTCTACCTAGGGGTCGCTTACATCACCCACGCCGCCGAAGGCTTCTGGGTATATCCATTCCTCAATCCCGGTCCCAACGGCAGCCGTATAGCCAATGTGGTAAAATACCTTTGTATCGTTGTTGCAGCCCTCCTTATCACCTTTGCCGTGGTCTGGGGCGCCAGTTGGGTTAGGAGGCGCCTGGTGGGCTTGAAGACGAAGTGGGCGAAGGGGGATGTTGGGGGTGGTGGGCAGGATGGTAGGGATGCTGAGATGGGCGAAAATGCCGAGGTGGTTTATGTTGAGAGGAAGTGATGGGTGTAAGCTGCGTGTTGATAGTTGCTTTTTTTCCCTTTTTTCCCCCCCTTTTTTCCCCCTAATTTATTGTATGTATTTAAGGCGGTACAGAAATTCTCTGTGGGAGGGAGTACGGGGTAAATATGGATGTATATATGCCTGTAATAATTACGTGTATTTAATTTTATATATATATATATATATATATATTCTCCGTACGGCCTGTATGCAAACTCTATAGTACTGTACATTAAGAATAAAGTCGTGAGAGGAATATTCGTTATTCAAAGAGCCACCAACACGGATTTGCAAAGGAGAAACAAGCAAGTCATTATCAAACTTTTGATAATGCATGCCCAGTGGTATCGGCAACTTTGAAACCCCAGGGCGGATGGAGAGGGTCCGTGCACTCACTACCACAAGCATCACAAATCCACCACCTCGGACCCCAAGACGACAACGCCCTCGAGCAGCCCTTGCACGCAAAATCGTCACGATACTGACTGTGCCTAAGTTTGCGTTCCATCTTGACTTTGCCGCGCTCATACCGTTGTTCCAGGCACTCAAAGATGAGAAACGGTTTGCAAGAACTACACACCAGGCGTTCGTTTTCGATACTATCGGGACTGAATCGGCCTCTTGAACCGTGATATTTACCTGCGAGTGTAATTTGCCGATCACAGCTCCTGCTGTTGAACCGTGGACGGGTGCAGATCTTTCTGAAGAAGCAGGTGGAACAATAGGGCTTGCAGGTTTCTTCATGGAGCAGGTCGAGTTGGGGTCGGGAAAAGCGCCTCACGTCTCCGCATGACTAGATTATGAGAGTGTGTTGTTAGATATGCCCAGATGAAAATGGTTGTGGGGTGATATTGGAAAAATTGAGTAGCGATGAGGAGGTACGGGAAAACGGGGCGCGAAATAATAGAAGGGCAGGGGATTTGGGCATACCCCGCATATTGGAAACTGGCATACAAAGCACCCAGTTTTTGTAGCGTTATCACAAGCATATATCCTAAGTATGCCTAGCCTGCCGCTAGAATGGCCATCTGGGAAAACCGTCTCGCGCATTTCCTTTGATGACAGGCTCAAGTTTACCAGGTCTTGATAATGCAAGTGTTGGGCGACAAGGGTCAGTATGTCAAGATGTAGAAACCTTGCCAGTGGAGCGCTTTCGCTTTTGGCTTTGGCCTGAACCATCATAGGCGCTGGAGGGGGCTGGTAGCGTTTGAAAAATGGAAACGATATAGGGTATTTCTGTAGCCGGTCCTGAATGGGTATAGCGACAAATTGGCTCATTTTGTTCATGTAGCGAGCACTAAATCGGCATCGTGAGAGTACGGAATTGGGCAACAAATCCAGTGCACTCCAGAAAGCCAGAAAGAGGGTTCCGCCGAAGCTATATGCCATGAAGAAGATAACTTTAATTGCGGAAAGGACAAAGGCCTCTTTTCGTTTCCTTTCGGGGGTCATACGCGATCGAACGCCAACAATTGAAAGAGCAAAGCTAACAATGATGTTGAAGAATGACACTAGAATATATATGACCCTATGTTCAAATTAATAACTGGAAAGCAAAAGACAATGGATATGTGTAAGTCAAACACTTTGACGGGGTGCAGGTGTATGTACATGTACATACAGAGATCCAATCCCAAACCTCCATTGGGATACAAAGTCCTTACAGATTTTATCAGATGGTACATTCATGTCAGGATCGTCCGGATAGGTATGAAGAGTTTCAAGAACGTGGAAGTAACTTTCGTTGCCGTTCATGGGAACCTGCCAGGTTTCTGCGATTCTGCAGGGCCCCAGGGAATGGGGAATATAGGTCGCCTGGCGCACCGTGGCGATAGCAAAGTAGACCATGATAACAGCATCAAACAGGCCGATTAATGTGACATAAAGGCTCGGAGCGAGCATGGTCGGTATCCACATGGCAAAGTTCCACCAGAATCCGATTTTGCTCTATACCAGAAAGGGGAGGGAGGGTCATAGAATTAGAAAGATAGTATCTACGGACAAAGCTGGCGCAAAATAAAACGGAAGAAGCAAGGAGAAGAGGAAAGTGGCAAGAAATATGGCACGAACCCATTTTGAAGCAAGATGGCTCAGGTAAAATGTATTTGGGTGGAAAGGCGGTTGCTGAACAATCGCAGCATGGTCCTTGACATAATTATAAGCAGTTGATGCCAATGACGTGTAGATACCCAATACTACATGTCCAGCGAATCGAAGGACGCCGGAGGGGATACCAGTGCCAACCACAAAGGCTCCATCATAATCAACCAGCATCGTCTTGAGTTCAACTTGAATAACAAAAATTTAAAGTCTTGAAGTATTCTTATCAAACTGACAGCGAAGCGCGGATGCAGGAGGTTCGCATGATGAGAGAATAGAAGTCAAGTATAAAGAGAAAAAAGCACAAACGGTGCAACAGGCGGGTGATAAATGGAGCGCAAGATAAAGCATGGTGAGACACGATGGCCTTATATTCTCTCCAACAATCAACGCTTGAGGAATTTTTCGCGATTCGTATTGCCTGCGGGAATCTGCCTCCAGCAGTTGGGAAACAGCCGAACGAGGCTCTGTAAAGCCGCTGCGGATGGGTCGACGCTGGGGTTAAAAGAAGCCCACTTGGCGCTCTCCAGTCCCGGCACAGCCCTCCCGTTAGCGGACTCTCAACTGCCACGGATCGAGTCCCTTTTTTACTATTATTATTGCCAAGGGATTCATGCGATTCATGCGATTCATGCGGCGATTGTCACTTGTTGGCAACCCAACCTGCAAGGCTGCCGAAGATGTGCCGTGTCGTGTTTGGAATTATATGCACAACGTCGGGATGTGATGTCATCAGGGTGTTTTGCCAATGTGTTGGCGCTTTTTATCCTCGAGATATATCCAGAGTAGTTATATAATCCATGGATGATATTTCAAGTCAAACATTCTGACTCATATATTCTGTGCTTTTGTGCATCATGTGAGCTTAAGAAAGCCAACCTTGGAAGGGAAGCGGTCACTCGCGTCTGCAAGGACAGGGACCTGTTGAACGTCGGTTGGGCAGAGTTGAGATAGCACTCACACCACACACGTCACACACATGCTGCAGTATGCTAGCTCCTTCAACAGCGAGCGATAATCGCCTGTAAAATATCAAATTTCATCCATCATAAGATGTGCAAGACGTTGTGGGTTGACTAGAATATGTTATCTAAATGGAGTGTGATAACTAGTCTCAACTGCCTCTGTTCCAGTGACAAATAGCGTGCTATCCTGCTTTCAGGCCGAAACTGGACATTCGTTCGATTTTGCCCGACCCAGAGGATGGCGGCTCGTAAAAGTATTTTTGCGCAAAATTCTTTGAACTTCAAATTTGAATTGGTAGATCTCAAGGCGGTAAATGTGGCGAGCCATATTATTGAGGGCTGAACAGGGTGGTTTCAATTTTTCAGCTTGGTGATCGTATCTCATTCATCTTGAGAATGTAAAGTGAGCTAGCTAACCAGGGGTTGCTGCTAATGATAAGCTTATAGGAAATAGACAAATGTTAAACCAATGCACTTTTGACAAGTTAATATAGATATGAATAGAGAAGAGATAAAATAGCCTATGAGGAAACCTGGTAACGATCATTGCAGAATTGCAAATTTGTCTGCCGAATACATGCGATGCCTCCCTCGAAACGCCGTCCATGGTATGTACATTTCCCGTAAAATAACCAAATCACAAACGAGGAGTATATGCACATTATATACGAATATATGGTTGCTTTAAGTGAGTTTCTCCCATCCCGTTTCACTGCTAGTCCCACTGCTATTGGCATCCCAATTTAGGTCTGCTAGTGGACCACTCTGTCCGGAACGGAGACCAAGCATCCATCCTACCAGTCCACTAGGAACTATATTCCCGACTATGGAGTAAATTCTGGACCCTTTACCAACATAAACAGTTGCCTGTTTCCGTTTACGCCTGCCCAGCCACGACTTGGAGGCTGGCGCGAGGGCGTCAAAGATAGCAAAATGCAGGTCTCTGGCCGGGCTACCATAAGCTGCACCAACTGATCTTCCAACTCTGGTATCGATACTGGACAGGTACGTCGATCCGTACATAGCCCGTTGCTGCGGCTGCCAGGTAAGGACCTCCGTTCCTGAATTTTGATTCTGGCCACTCCGGAACTGGCGGCCCAAATCAATATTCCCAAGTTTCAGTTCGATAACTTCGATGCCGTTGCCAGAGCTGTTGTGGGCTCGTTGTAAGAGTCGGAGTTCCTGTCGTAAGCTACTTGCAAACCCAGATAGACCTCGGGTTAATGTGACTTCGGGGGTTGCGAACGGTGCTGATAAGGAAGACTGTATCGAAGGCGAAAGCAAGACTATCGAACTGCTGTTACTCCTTAACGTAAGAAGTGGTAAGAGAAGCTGTGTTGTTAATATAGGATATAGAAGGCGAGTATTTATAGTGTCGACCCAATTTGACGCTGGAATTGTTGCGATAGGCCCTGTGGGAAATTTTGTAGGAGGTATGATTATAAGTCCGCTTAGCTGGCAAACATGTGGTGGTATTCCAGGCATCGGTGCCTGGGGTTGGGTGATTAAAGATTGAATTATGTGAAGAGAAGGATGGATTTCCGACGGCGTCGAGGGCGTCTATGTTTGGTTAATCCACATTCAACAGCATTTAAAGCCCAGGGCTATTCCTTACAGTTGTTAAGTCAAGCCACAGGGGCCGAATATCTTCCCGGCCCTCTGCTCGAACAGCACTTTCCTCTTCAGATGAAGCGACCGTAATGAAGACGATAAAGCCGCGACGTTCGAGATCGTTAGCAATAGACCTCGTCATAGGCTCGTGTGGAGAGCCCGCGATAACTATTTAAATCTTAGTACTGACCGACCGAGAAGAATTATTGCAAGCCTATCTAAGATGAATCCATACCAATGATCTCCTTACGAGCGCCATTGCCGGCTCTTCGCGCCTTTCTTTTCTTGGTGCTGAGCGTTTTGCTTCCATAGACCAGGAGAGCTCCAGTTCCAACAAATGCGACGATGGCTGCTGTCCAGGCGCGGTTTCTTGATACCCAGGTCTGAGCCCGATCTAGTATGGATTGTGGAGGGGGTGAAACCATTCGTTTCGCTGCTGATTTTCCAAGAGGCTTAACTGCCGGCGGCAGCCATGACTGGCGAGCCAACACATCTCGGACAGTTACTGCAAGGTGATCCACATGTTCATTTACAGAGTCTGCAACCTGAGACGAGTATTTTTTAACATCGTTCGGGATGGAAGCAAGCTGCGGATGGCAATAACATGTGTTAGCAGCGGTCACATGTCACTTGGAAGTGTCTAGCACTTACATAGCCAAAAAAGAACTCGTCGTCGCTTGTCATTATGAAAATGTGATAATTTTCTTCAAATGGCTTGAGGGATGGTTACTACTGTCAATAACTTGGCATGCAATTCTCTCCCAAGAAATCCTGGGTTTGATGATGTATTTGCTCCGTTATGCCAAATCAGACCGCTTTCGGAAAAAGGAAAAGCATTATTCCGAATCATCGGTCTTGGCGTCGTTCCACGTGATATCAATTCGAAATGATTCCATACTTCATCCAGCCCTGAGCCTTGTGAGGCGGAGCGGGATTCAAGTTGATAGGAGCGAACGGGGCCTGAGTGTTCTCTCGTTCATCTTCATCGTCGTGTGGCTATCTATATCTTAAAAACCACTTGTCATCCTTTGGTTATAAATCCTGGCAACTCGCATCACGACTCTCCTTGAAAGGTCATTATGCGCTTGCTGTTGACGTGTACCCCCTAGAGCATTATTTACAGACAAGTTCTCAAGCTAGAGAGGCGTTTTTCGGAGGCTGTACCTGAGTCTACTTGGTATAACCAAAATTTCTGTGATATCTTCCCAGTGAAACTGAGCCATGCGGGAATTCGATCCGTTGGTCTCTCAATTCGAGCATCTTAAACACAAACCACGTGAGGCTGAGGCCTTGATGACTCTGCGGAAAATTGCTTCGCTCGTCAAGCCAATAATGCGCCAGCGTGGATGGAGAGTCGGAACTCTTGCTGAATTTTACCCAGAGCGGAATCTGCTTGGTATAAATATAAATCACGGCGAGAAAATATGCCTCAGACTGAGGTACCCGTCAGATGATAAGCAATTTCTTCCCCTTGACCAAGTTCTCGATACTATGCTACATGAGTAAGTTATTAATGTCTGCACATGAGTATCTACTGGATTTTAACGTATTCAGGTTATGCCACATTGTTCACGGGCCCCACGACCAGCAGTTCCATGCCCTATGGAACCAACTTCGTGATGAACAGATGCAACTCTCTCTAAAAGGTTATACCGGGGAAGGTTTCTTGTCCGAAGGGAAGCGACTCGGTGGCCAAAGGATACCCCTGCACGAAGCTCGCCGTATTGCCCGGGTTGCAGCTGAGAAACGACGGACCCTCACAGCGGGTTCTGGGAGAAAAGTCGGAGGTACTCCTATTTTGCGAGGCACAGATATGCGACAAGTGATTGCAGATGCAGCCCAAAGACGAATAACAGTCACCAATGGGTGTGCTAGCGGAACCATTGAAGGGGAAAAATTGGCGGACGAGGCATCTAAAAATGGCTTCAGAACAAAAGCAGAGGAAGAAGATGCGAATGAACGAGCTATTATACAGGCGTACATTGAACTTATACAAGAGGAAGAAAAAGAGCAATATGGAAACTCCTATATTCCTCCAAACAACAGCCATCCTGCTGGACCCAACACTTCTCTTTCTCCTCCTCCCATCCCCCGAGATACCAAACCTAACACTGCTGTTCCACAGCAGCAAAATCCAACTACTAACCCCTTCATTGATCTGGCCGAAGACAGCGTCGCTGACCCAGAGGGTTGGACTTGCCCAGTGTGCACACTTATGAATCCAGCATCCTTCCTCTGCTGTGACGCGTGCACGTCAGAAAGACCACCATCAGTTAAGCCTTCAGTAACGCCTGAGAAGTTCGTGAAACGAGCCCGTAGTGAACCACAGCCTTCCCCTGGTAGCATAGCCCGGAAACCGCGAAACAGAGCTATACAGGCGCTTCTCTCGCTAGAAAAGAAAATTCCGGAAAAGCCCCTTGGTTGGGTTTGCCATTCCTGTGGCGCTTTCATGGAAACACAATGGTGGACTTGTTCTGCGTGTGGGAAGATGAAGCAATCATCATAGTGGCCGACTCTGATGTGGGGTTACGATAATGGTTTATGAATTATGGATCTCATTTTGAAATGAACTTTTTTTGCTTTAGCAAGTTCAGCATGGCGTACATGCATAGAGCTTCATCTTTTGGTTGGATATTGGCATTTACCTTTTTTGTTGTATATATATCTTCTCATTAATAATTTAGGGTCGATTCTCCTTTTTACTTTCGGTTTTTATATTTATTTATTTCGGGAGAAACTTGACGTATTGTCGTCCATCCGACCTGCCATTTGAATCCTACGGCATCCACATATTTGTCACGTGATTTTGGAATAAAACCGTACCAAATTTTTGCGAAGAACTTTGAACCTTCTCCAATTTCAAACTTCTTCCTCCATGCTCGCACTCAACAATTGTGGAAGAGTTTTCCCACACAAACGGCACAGTACTCCACCTAAGGCACATCTGTTGCTATCAGTGCTAATATGTGAGTAATACACCTTCCCCTATTCTTTTTTTCTGCAGTTTACACTGGCCCTATAAGCTTGCATTTCCCAACCTACCCACCAATTTTACATGATGAGATACAATCAAGAACCGAATATATTTTAGGAAGAGCCGGAAGAGGTATGACATGCCGTCACATCAAACCTCATTGGACGACAGTTGCACTACATTCCCAGCATTGGATCGAGATTTTCCCTCCTCTCTACCATTCCACTTTCAATTTTCATCGTCATATGTTTATTGAGACCGGGAGGAGGAGGAGGTTCAAAACTTTCGATTCTCTGCTGTGGGATGGCAGCTGAAGCCAGGTGGGGGACGGTTTTTAAAAATGTCGTCGGTGCTTAGAATGGTTCTACTGAGAAAAAGAGAAGCAAATGAAAATTTGTTATCGCACTGTGCCGTGGTGCTCTCCTTTGCCCTTGATCCTTCGCCGAAGGAGCTAGAGTTGGAATACCGCGGTGTTGTTGTGTGAAACCACTTTTTATTTGCAATTTTCAATACTGTTTATGCATTTGATTGTGGAATCATATGGCTAACATATTTGCTGCCAATTTAGGATTCAGGAACCCACTCTCCTTCCAGCGGACGTACTTTGCTGAGCGACTGTGGAAATCACAGTACTGCTTATATAGAGTGTGATTATGGGGCTACTCCTACAAGTGCTGTTGGCGTAATCCCGCCGAATCTCCATCGATGGGTTGTCCGTAATTCGTGAATCCAGTCTGATTATGTGGGAAGGCTGCTAGTTACGGTTGAAATCACCAGAATGATGAGATAAACTTATTCCGTACAAGAACCTTCCTTGCGTTAATTGAAATCTATTTAAACAAAATTCCTTTCAAAGAAAGCCTTTTTTAAAAAATTACTTCCCAAGAGACAAACAAGCCCCTTTCCAACTCCCAAAATATGTAGCCTGTGAATAAGACATTTGAAAGTCAATAGAGCAGAACGAACTCATGCGAATTCTACCCCTTATGAAACATTGACGAAATACCGCTTTTTGCTCCCTTTTTCCTGCTGCTCTTCCCTCTCCCACAGCTCCTCATCAATGTAATCCGAACGGCCACGTTCCCGGACCTGGTTGCCTATGAATTTGAGTGCTGCAATATTGAACCCCATTTCATCTTTCTGTCTGGCAAGGACACGTCGTAGGTTGCCTCGAATACCATCGAGCATCGGTCTCATCATCTTGCTCGCCACAATCTGGCGATGATGCGTTTTGAGCATGAAAAATAGGACGCGACAGGTCAGCGGGATTTCCCATCCGTTCTTTGCCCAGATATTCAGAAATGTGAAGAGGGCCGGTAATTTTGAAAAGGGAAGAACCAGGAGGGCATCTTGGAGTGCTGCTGCTGGAATTTTTCGTATGACTTGCAGGACATGACGTTCTGCGGCAATGTTACCCAGGGCTAGATAGACGGGATTGCGCGATGGCGGTGCTGCATTGGGATTGGATAATTTCAACTCCTTCCACTCTCTCATAAGCGCCAGGTCCTCAATGCCGAGATCGAGAGCCTCTACAATCTTCTCACCGGCCATGAGGGTTGTAACGGTCTGTTTGCCAGCAGCCACTGCCTCTGCTTTGTCCTGCCCTTCAGCATCCTCGTCCTGATCAAGCGAGGTTGCTAAAGTGCTGTCGTAGAGCTCTTCGAGTTCCTTCTCTCGTTCTTCTTCCAAGAATATTTGCTCATCAGTTTGCTCCCATACTCTGATACTTTTATCGTGGCTTGCACTGACGATGAATTCTCCAGAATGGCTGACAGCAAGCGACCATATCTCGCCATGGTGCCCTTCGAGTTTTTGAATTTGTTCGAATTTATCACCATCCCAATACTTTATCACCCGATCTTTGCTGGCACTGAAGAAGTGATGACCGTTGCCCTCATTATTATTCGGTATGAAAGCTACTGCCATGATACTGTCTTGATGAGCGAAGAACGCCTTGTGACAATCACCGAAATCCAGGCCCCATAGCCGAACGTTCTTGTCCGCAGAGCAGGTGACGATTAATTTGCTGTCGTATGAGATATCCATGTTAAGGACAGGAAGCTTGTGGCCATATAAGATCAAGAATAGTTTCAAAGTGTCAACGAAGAACACTTTGACGGTATTATCCAACAGTGCTACAGCGATGAGTCGCGCATCGGGAGAGAAGCGAATACTTAGGATATCGTCGTTCACTTTAAGTGTCCTCGTATGAACTAATTTAAGGCGAGGAGTCGTCCGTTTCGTACCTAGAATCTCTTCTTGTACGACCTTGAAATCCCAGAACTTAGCTGTCTTATCAGCACTTCCCGTAACCATAGATTTCCCATCAGGATGAACGTGTAGCGCCCATATGGGGCCTTCGTGCGCTTGTACTGTATCCAGCAAGGTAGATGAGGCAATGTCAAAGACTTCTAGCTCCCCATTCTTATTCCCCACTACCACGATTTTGTCTCCAGGTAGGAAGGCGGAGCATAATGAGTAACCACATTCCAAAGTTCGTAAGCAGGTCTGGGTTCGCACATTCCAGATCTTCAAACTACCATTCGAGGCGGATGAAAGCATCCTATCATCAGAGCTCAGGGCAAGCGATCGAATGTCCGTGCGGTGACCTGGCATATCAATCGATAATGCGCGGTTATATTCTGACTCCTCGCTCTCTTTCGATTTTCGCTTCTCCGCAGGGATCACACCGTACACTTCCAGTTGATTGTTGGTTGTTGCCGCAAGTAATCTGAGGCCTTTCCCACCCATCCAGTCCCCTGAACGAATTTTTCCACCTGTTCTGACGATAGTATACGACACAAAAACGTCAGATATTGGGGCGGCCGAGATAGACTGTGGTTTATCAGCATCTGCAGCATTTTCTAGCTCATTTCCAGCGCCTTGTTCACCAGCTTTTTCTCGCCTCCGTCTCCGTTTTCTTGCTAGGCTCTTTTGTACTTCAGTCTCTGTTCGTATCCTCCAGATCTCGATCGATTTTTCAGCGCCGTGGACTGCAATGTAATCCAACCTCGGATGGAAGCTGATACCGACTGTTCGGTCTTTGCCCTGTCGATATAAATTACCCCTATCCACAAGGATTTTGCGACCGTCTGTTGCCCCAGTCTCTTTCGCCACTTCATTCATCGCAGCAGCATCGATGGACCACACTCGAAGTTCGCCATCGTTCCCTCCAGTTATACATCCACTCTGGTCGGGTGAAAGCCCCAATGACCAACATTCCCCGTTGCTCTGCGCGACATGAGTTTCGATGCAGTGCTGAGACGAAAGGTCCCAGACTTTGATCAAGGAATCTTTTCCAGTGGTCAAGAGGAAGCGGTCCTGGTCAGTGTTACTTTGTATTTCAGTGTCACCGGCGCCCGAACCGTTCAAAAAGTTGACAGAGGTAATTTGATCCGTGTGACCCCGTAGTTTGACAATGCCAACCTCTGCGATCAAGTCCCATACTATAACGTCGGTGTCTTTGGAGCCACTCGCCAAGCGCACTCCCGCACTGTCGAATGCCAACTGGGTAATGGCGGTTTTATGGCCATTGAAAGATATCATAACCGTCGCTAGTCTCGAGTCCCATAGCCTGATTGTGCCATCCTCATACCTATTTACCACATGCTGTTAGAATCCCATTCATGGTATCTAGGAGAGACAATCCTATTCTTACCCAACCGCGAAAATATCTTTATCTGTTTTGCTTTGTGAGATAGCCGTGACCTGTGCGCTGCAATCCACATCCCTCCATTTGCTGAGCAATTCACCCTTTTTCAAATCCCAGCATATCACCTCCTCTCCTGCTCCAACAACTGCTCGTCCGGCACCCGTGTGTCGAGTTTCGGTGGAGACATCTTCGTCAGGTATCCAAACCGCATTCGACCAAGCCGCAGTAATAAGGCCAAAGGTTTTCGAAGGCTCGAATTTCCTGAAGGAATAATCAGTCATCCATAATCTATAAATAAGGTAGACATATACACAGATCTTGTACTCACAAATATGATTTGACCATTTTTTCCGCCTGGGTGCTCAAGCAAAAATTTGGAGCTCCCTCGACTTTTTCGCAGCCAGTTATTTTAGCGCGCGCAACAATAGGCGCCTAACTACGGTGGCCGCTACTGACCATTGCGGCAGTATCCTCCGCTCCACTTCGTAGTTGTTGCGGCGGTGCAGGCTGATGCGGCCAACATTTATCAAACAACTACTGGGAATATACATCTTTTCGCTTCACGCATTGACATGATCCCCGGTCCATCATCATGCTTCTCTTAGATTACCAAAATGTCCTTATCCAATCCCTCCTAACGGAGCGATTCTCTGGGTATGTTCCGACCCCTCTCCCCGCTCAACTACCATACATCGTCACCTCTCCCCTCATTACAAGCTATCCCACCCGATATTTACCAGTGCTAACATACTCCAACCATAGAGGCCCCCCCGTATCCATTGATCAAATCGTTTCTGATTTCGACGGCGTCACGTTCCATATTTCCACCCCAGAAACTAAATCCAAGATCCTCATCTCCATCTCCGTTAAATGTTTCCGCGAGCTGGTGCAGTACGGGGCGCAAAGTGTCCTCGAGCGGGAATATGGCCCATTCATCGTGCCTCCAGAGCCCGGCTATGATTTCTCCATTCTAGTTGATCTAGATAATCTCCCCGCGGAACCGGAAGGTAGAGAAGACTTGGTTAATCGGATCGCGCTCATGCGACGGAATGTGATGGCCGCACCTTTTGAGAAGGCATTCGATGAATTCTCAGAACTGCAGGAGGAGGCGGCGAGATACACTTCTGAATCAGCGCCCCAAGGTGTGGCGGAGGGAGGTGAGGTTATGTCAATCCATTATCGGGACCAGGAAGCGATATACATCAAGGCCAGCCACGATCGGGTTACCGTGATTTTCAGCACTATTTTCCGAGATGAGACAGACAGAATATTCGGCAAAGTGTTTTTGCAAGTATGTTTTCCGTCTCCTGATACCATATGCCATTGAGCAGAATATATTTCTTACCCGACTGTCAGGAATTCGTCGATGCAAGAAGACGAGCGATCCAAAACGCGCCTCAAGTTCTTTTCCGCAATGACCCTCCTCTCGAACTACAAGGCATACCGGAGGTAAAGGCCTCCGGAAGCGACGTCGGTTACATCACTTTCGGTACTTTGACTCCTTCGTGCTCTCCCATTCCCTCCGGTGCACCGGAAGCTGACTGTCCGTTTGAAAACAGTTCTCTTCCCTCGCCATCTTACACCCCAGCGACGTGGAGAGAATATCTCCCATATCCAGATCTTCCGCGACTATTTCCACTACCATATCAAAGCTTCGAAGGTAACTTTCATGGCCCGAACAATCCATCATTTTGTGTACCAACTAACATTTTTCGAAAGGCATATATCCACTCGAGGATGCGGAGACGAACCGCAGACTTCCTACAAGGTACGTGTCTGCCCTTTTTGGACTTTGGTACGTTCTAGCTTGACACACGAAATTAACTGTTAAACCATAGTTCTCAATCGTGCCCGACCCGAGAATGAGGAACGGGAGAGAAAGACTGCGAGTGGGAGGACATTCCGCGTACAGGGTTGAGAACTCGCTTAGGAGGAATAACGACAATGCCCGATTTTTCCTACCAACCTCTTTTATAGGTTAACCACAAGTTTCCAATGCTGAATTTTCATTCCCACTTTCGTATCACTTTCGTATCACTTTCTATCCCACTACCTTCTATTTGTTTGTATTCATCATATTCTGCATCCAGATGGCAAGTCCACCAAACGCGTAAGTTAATACTCCAGGGCCAGCTCGGTACAGATAACACCAGCGCTGTCCTCATTTGGAGAAGCCATCTCTTTCCAGAATTACTATTTGAAGGGTTGATTGAAATGTAATTAAAGTCTTGCCTTCACTAGTAATTTTGCTTCAGATGCATACACACCTAGATGTATTCTACTCTTGAGGAAACTAGCCCATGAAGCCAAACTGTAAACACATATTTATATATCTATGAATGGCAAAAATCCAATTGTTTGTAACATGTAATATCGCTATCATTTATGTGTATATCGAACAAAATCGTCTCTCGTCGCATTACCCACTTTCAGAGGATAATAAAAACAGAAAAGCGAAAACAAAAGGAAACAGAACAGAACTAATTAAAAAGTAAAATAATTAATCAAAAAGGGAACAGGAAAAGGAAAACGATATTATTACAAATTATAACCAAAATACCAATAGCAAGTATAACCAAAAAAATAGGCTCAAGGCTATGAAACCGTCATAACA
The DNA here is from genome assembly GCF_000003525.1 of Blastomyces dermatitidis ER-3. NCBI lineage: Eukaryota > Fungi > Ascomycota > Eurotiomycetes > Onygenales > Ajellomycetaceae > Blastomyces > Blastomyces dermatitidis. The sequence continues at coordinate 2,043,157 of NW_025544775.1, forward strand.
AAAAGAAATCCATTCAGTCTTCAAAGAAATTCAAAATAGCCCTTATACCCTTGGAACCCATCCCATGGCGCGGGTAAGCAATGAAAAGCGGTTCCTCAAACGCACCCAACTTAGCCCTAAACTCCGTCTTGCGATTCAGCCCAAACTGCTTGGCAATGGCTTCATAGGTGGTCTGGAGCACCTTGCCCTTCGTGGACGACATGTTATGGCCCGGCGTGAGCGTCGAGGACGCGCCCGCGCCAAACGTGAGTGCCTTAATGCCAAACCTGGCCCCAGCCTGCACGACATGGGTGATCAGGTACTCGATGGTCCCGGACGGTGCGCCGGGGAAATCTAAGCTGTATTTGATCTGCATGCTGTTCGCACCTAGGCGGGCTAGGGCGACGAAGGCGCAAATCGTCCCTGTGCTGTCGGTGGCGTAGTAGTACTGGTAATCCCGCGGGCTGCGCCATGGCTTGATGTCCGACAGGTAGATCTGGGGGCCTTTGCGATTTGCCTGCCACTCCTTGATCCGCGCGTCGATCTTGGAGGTGATGTCTTCTGGAAGAGGTTTGTCGCTGGGGATGTGGTGGACCTTGACGCCCTCGCGCTCTGCCTGGCGGATCTTCTTGGCGATATCTGCGTCCGCGGCCGTTTGGTTGCGGGACGGATCGATGCGCGCTTCGCCGACGCAGGAGAGGGTGCGCCAGCCTAGCTTTTCGCCTAGGATTTCTTCGACCGGCATGGAGCAGAGGATCCAGATGGGTTTCAGGCGCGCTTCGGCCTTGAGCCAGCGGAGGAAGCGAATGGTTACTTTGGAGTACTGGCTCGGGTCACAGAGCGGGTCGCCCGGGATTATCGCGAAGCCGTGAGAGCTGGGGACGTATGCTACGGCGGCACCGGTCGGATGGTCGCGCCAGATTTTATATTTCATGTCGGGCCACGAAGTTGATGTTGCATCGCCGTAGTTGGCGATGAGTTCGTCCAAGGGTTGGAATTTCCGATCCTGATCGCCCCTGCCATCGCTTTGATACCCTTCCTTCTCCCATGGAGGTTCAAGAGTGGACGATTCCGGGTAGCGGAGGATGCGTGATGTATCTGGCATATCTTGAAAGCTCTTTGGGTCCCTGTGGAATAATGAGGCTAGGCGGATGTTTCCAAGTTTCAAGATCAGCATGATTAATCTTTCGAGGCCGATGCCCGCACCGGCGTGAGGGGGGGCTGCCCAACGGAAGCCTTCCATGTACTCCTCCATTGTCGCAGGGTTGATACCAACGTCCTTCATTCGTTTCTCGAGGATCTTCTCATCATGTATCCGCTGGCCGCCGGAGACGATCTCTTGGCCTCTGACAAAGATATCGAACGAATTGGTGAAGTCAGGGTTCTCGGGATCTTCCATGGCATAAAATGGCCTTGCGGCCTTGGGGAACTTATCCAATATGAAATAATCGGTGTGGTATTTCTCTTTTATCAATTCTCCCAATCGAATCTCATCACGCGTCCCCAAGTCTTCGTTTATTGGTAGTTCCTCACCATCTCGGCGCCATCCGCTCTCATTAAGAAGTTTTATTCCCTCCGTGAATGGTATAATTGGTGTCTCATCCAGCCAGACCAAGTCTTCATGAGGGAATTGATTTTTGATAATATTCACCTCTCTTCGATAGCGGCCATATATCCCTTTGAAGATCTCCTTGAGGACAGAATCGACAATCTCCAGCGCTTCGTGGTAATGTTCCTCTATCGCCATCTCGATATCCAGGCCAGTGTATTCCGTCAAGTGGCGATGGGTATTTGAGTTCTCAGCGCGGAATACTGCGCCAATCTCGTACACACGCTCGAAGTCGCTTGCAATAGCCATTTGCTTGGCGAGTTGTGGACTCTGCGCAAGGAAGGCTTCTCTTGTGAAATACTTGACTTCGAAAACGCTAGCACCAGACTCGGTGGCCGAACTCTGTAATTTCGGTGTATGAATCTCAATGAACCCCTGAGCATCCAACGAAGAACGGAACAAATTGCTGACTGCGCTCTGGATTCTGAATATGGATTGGGAGGTGTCGGTTCGCAGATCTAGGATTCGATTGGAAAGACGGGTCCGGTCCAGCACGTGGTTTCGCCGTCCGTCACTACTAACGTCTTTGCTCGGGAGTTCTGCTTCGTAAACGCTGAACGGGATTTGGTCCTGTCTGTGAACAATTACGTGAAGCCCCTGGATATCGATCTCCACATCATGGATGGTGGTTCCCGTAACAGGGACTTTGGACTTGGTTAGCACGCCTTTAACCTTGACAATTGACCCTACTCGGATATGTTCAGCCCATTGGATCATAAGAGTCGATATCGCCCCGGGTTTCTCTGCCAGCACGCCCTGTATAGTGGTGATTTGTTGCCTGAGAATGATGAAAACTAGCTTCGATGACATATTACGGATATGATGCACCCGCGCGCGGAACGTGACCTCCTGACCGATCGAGTCTGGTGTGACATTGTCAAACTTGAGTAGATCCTCCCGTAGACGCTGCCTGGACTGCATCAGCGGCAAATCTCCATAGCGGGCTTTCATCTCGTGGGGTTCTTCTCGCGCAGCCTGCGCATCGCGCTCCCGCTTGCGTGTTCGCGATTGCTCGCTCATCTCCCCGCTCAATCGCGACCTGGATTCTCGCTTCAGTTTCCGCGACTGGCGATTCTGTTGTTTCTTGCTTAGGAGGTCGCTATCATCGCTAGGTAAATCTTCACTGGAGGATGCGATATCCCTGTCGAGGAAGAAGTTTGCGAAGCTTTTAAGAGGAGAGGTGGAGGACTCGTTATCCGACGATGGTCTCGCGGTCTCCTTTAACTTTGTAAGAGCCGTTTTGATAGTCATGTTGAGGGATGAATTCCTTCGATGCCTTCGGCGGTGCGATTTTGCTGCTCGCGGTGAAATAACTGGGACTCCCGGATCCAACACCGGCATGTTGAATTTTCTTTCAATCAAAAGTTCTAGGGCAAAAAAAAAAAATGAAAAGAACAACGAAAAGTAAAAAACTAGGAAGCCGCTACGTAACTCCCCCTAGTTTTCTTGTTTTGACTAGAATACCAGTTAGTTAGCATGTGGACGAGGAAGGCAGATCAGGAAAATATACCTGGGAAGAGTTAACGCAACGGTTATAGTAGAGATAATCGCCGGCTTTTTATATTGGGGCAATTAAGTTTTGAAGAATGAAAAAGACTGGGGTGACTTTCATAGATATATATATAATATATTTTAATCAGTAGTATAAGGCAGGTTCAATAGGAGAAAGGAAATCAACGGAAGCAGCAATCCCGGCGTCATTTCTAAGCAATGTATGCTATCCGGGCACAAGCGGACTTGATTAGTAGAGTAACTAACTAACTACCTGACCAAGAACGGGAACGAGGAAGTCAAGTCAATACGAGAGAAGTTTGAGAATCCTCATCCGAGTCGTCTCGTGGTGGATGTTTCGTCCCCCGGCTTTGATTGCATCATAAGCAGCGGATTGCCCGAAATCAGTCGTCATAAGCATATCTGCGCTAAAATTTCCGGGTTCCCCCCCCCCCCCCCCCCCCCCCCGGGCCGCCACCCCGGACGAAAAAAAAGAAGTAAAACTGGATGTTGAGATGTTAGGGGCTTTTTTCTTTAACGTGAAGTCATTGGTAGAGTAACTAGTTAACTACTTAAGACGCCGGTTGTCGATCATGATCATGCAGTCACATGTCCCACATTCTATAAACCACTCGAACTGGTTTGAGTTTACATAGTACTCTCTCTGTATAGTTCGGAATTTCTGGACGGAGGGCAACATTCAAACTATTTCATCTCATTTATAAAAAAAAACACACCTACAACTCCTATTCACACTCTTCACACAAGGTAATTGGGGTGACTTTGGAAGGCCGGTTGAAGACCTAGATGCGATGTAGGGGCTGACAATTATTAAGTTAGTTACGTTGGTGATGTCATGATTACAAATTGATGGCCGGCAATCAACAATTTTTGTCGGCGTTATTGACATTTTTGACATTTGCTGCAATTATAATAATTAGTAGTTACTCCGTACAAGAGTATTATCATTGTTATTCGAAGAGTCTAGAGCTTTCTTTCTTTAGGTGAGTAAGCCAAACAACCCCGCTCGAATCCAAAAAGGCTCGAAAACAACTGGGCTTCAAATTTTGATTCTTCAGGGGCGACAAACCTTCTATTCTGCAGTAACTAACTTAACTCACTGGTCAGTATCTTTTTTGGAGAGGGAATCTTTTTCAAATGACCAGGAGAATCAGTTTTCGAAGATGCAGACTATGTATAATTGAAACCAGCATGAATCTGATGAGATTTGAAAAAGATGAGACTGATTCAGAAGATTATAACTGAAAAAATGCCGCTTAGTTTAAAAAAAACTGTAAGTAAATAAACAGTGAGAGTTTGTCAAAGTTCACTTGTTACATTTCTGTCTAACTATTCAAAATCTATAAAATCAAAAGAAAGAAATGACTATAAGACAATGAATAAATGAAAAATTAAAGAAATTAAAGAGTGTAGTGTGTATTAGTTACATATATAATAACTAAATGAATAAATAAAAACTGAAGAATATACATCTGTCAAGTAATGAGAAAGTTTTCATCTGATAAATGATCTCATTTAACACTGAAATTCTCAAGCTCATATAAAGAAAAAAGAAGTTTACAGAAAAATATATGATCAGAAGACTATCTCTCTTCTTGATCAAACTATTCACTGCATTCTTTCTGTAGTCACTGTAGAACATGAATTTCTAGAGATTTTCTTATATGTTGAATCACTTAAAGAAGCACATTCTCTTCAACAGCAGCTTTGATGCTTAATTTTTAGGTTGTGACTTGATACACCCACCTGCAGCTCTTTCACAGCTTCAGAGCTTCAAGCTATATGTTCATAAGTCAGAGTCACATAAGTCAGAGTCAGACTTCAAATGTATGTATCGCAGGTATGTAATGTATCATTCTGACCAAGACAGGCAGGTTGAGGAAACTGCATTATGTTGATATTCTTTGAGAAAAGTTGTTTGTATAACACCAGCTTGAATAGAAGCTCTGAGAGTCTGTACACTGATCATCATAATTCTTGTTCTTGTTTGTTCAAAAACCCCTTGACAGCAATCTTTAGCAAGCTTCTTGTTCAACTCACTCTTGATATAATCACATCACTTGTGCTTTGCATAGAGGCAATAGATGAGTAACTATCCCTCACAGGCATTGATCATCTTCTCAACAGCCTGGATGATAAGGAAATGGAACCCCCCCCCCCCCAGAGTTTAACCAACCAGCACGCCAAGCCACCAGGCCTAGGCTTATCCAACCTCCGACTTACGGCCGCAATAATGATGTAAGTACTCCGTATGTATGAAGCCCGTTGAATTCGCCAGCCCACCATGTCGAAAAACTTATATATCAAATCTCCCATCATCATGTTGCTATCTATACCTACAACATGAATCTAACTTTCACCCTGTAAGATATCTACGCTGCTAGGTAGACCCTCTCCCCTCTATCCCCGGAGCCATGACTCCACAAACGTCGACGAAAGGCCAAAATGAGCAACCGTTACGTCGCAAACCGCATAACCGCCTAGCGCTGCGCATCGAAGCCGTTATCCTTCGATTCCTCATGAAAATCGGCATGGTCTTACACGGCTACCCATTCCCCAGACCCCCGTTACCACATTTCACCCGAATTATTCAGCCCTCTCCCTCCTCACCATCCTCCAGAGGCAACCTAGAATCCCCTGCCCTATCCCCTCTATCCTCCACCTCCTCTCGATTACGAAATATAAGCCTCCATTTTTACACTCCGTCCAACTACCAAACAAACTCCCCCGGCGGCAGAAGGTGGCCAGTTATCGTCAACTTCCACGGCGGGGGGTTCACGATTGGATGTGCAACGGACGACTGCCGCTGGGCGCGCATCGCCGTGGAGTCCACCCAGGCCGTGTTCGTGAGCGTAGACTACCGACTAGCCCCCGAACACCCCTTCCCAGCTGCTGTGGACGATGGCGTTGATGCGCTGCTCTACCTCGAAGCCAACGCGCAGGCGTTCTCGCTCGATATGTCTCGCGTGAGCGTGACGGGGTTTTCAGCGGGCGGGAATCTGGCCGTCACCGTCCCGCTGCGTTTACGTCACCGCATCATGATGCAACAGCAGCAGCAGGAGCAGCAGGAGCAGCAGGGGCATCCGGAGCATCAGTGCGTTCCAGACAACGACAATAATAGCGACGACGACATCGGGCACGTAGATTCAAACCAACACCTCCTCCCCAGAAACCCCACCCAACCCCACCACCAGTCAACCCGTCTCCCCCAAATCCAACTCCTTAGCATCTTCTCCTGGTACCCCATCCTCGACTTCGTAATAACCCGCAAAGTCCGCAGCAGCCGCTCCAGGAACCCAGACAAATGCCTCCCAAACTTCCTCACAACCCTCTTCGACGAGTCCTACCTGCCCGACCTGACCGACCGCGCCTCGCCCTTCGCCTCACCCATCCACGCCTCCGATGACATGCTGCACCAAGGCTTGCCGTCTAACATATTCATGTACATGTGCGAGTGGGACATGCTGCTCGAGGAAGGGCAGGAGTTTGCGCAGCGGCTGGAAGGGATGGGGAAGAAGGTGCGGTCGATGATGGTGGCCAGCCAGCCGCATGCGTGGGATAAGAGTGCGAATCCGCTGAGGGATCAGGGGGCTGTGGATGTTTTGTATAGACAGGCGTGTTATGAGATGGGGGCTATTTTTGAGAGGGGGCCCGCGGGGAGATGAGGTTGAATCTTTGTAGATTTTCTTTTTTGGAATAGGGGTTTGGGTTGTTTCTTTGGTTGTGCGGTGTATACTATTTACTACACTATAGATGGGGCTTTTCTTTGACTCCTTTACTTCATTCTCGGTTTTCTTACTCTTTCCCTGGCGACCTGGGTACCCTTAATTGTTTCTCCTTTTCAGTCCGACTGGCCTAGGAGATTAGGAATAACTTGTTTGGGGATTGAAACGAAAATGAGAGGGGAGATGCAGAGAGGGAGGGATTTTGAGCCTAGGTTGGGTTCGTTCGTTTGATTAATTATTTTACCCGTTGCGTATGTATGTATATTATGTACAGTATGTTTAGTTTGAGATAGCAGGAGTTGACAGTTGATAAATGGTAAAAAATAATATATTAAATCATATTCTTTGAAAAAAAGAAGGTATAACTTGCGATTCTTTTTGTAAAAGTTCATAAAGAGGTGCATTCATCTGTTCCCAGCCAGGCTATTTGCTCATGATGCCATGATGCCATGACTTAAAAGGACATAAACCAATGAAAAGGGGACTGTTCCCCTCCCACAAAAGATAAATAAAAGAGAAATGGATAACACAAGGCCAATGAGACTGGAATAGATGTTTGAGTAAACAAGAAATATCGCGGGAAAAAAAAAAAAAACAAAAAGAGTCGCTAAAATACAGAGGGAAATAGGGTTAAAAAGAGGCTGTAAATAAATCCAGAGAGGATAAAGCAGAAAAAAAAAATTAATAATAATAAACAAACCCAACCAAAGCAAGCAAAACCTTCCTAGAAATGTCCAATGCGTGCCATGTCGTCTTTCATATTTTTGCCTCCATTATAAAGTAATGCAAGGTTTCAATCAACCCCTCCCTCTTTACATCAAAGGGCGGAAGAGAATCATAACATAAAATCAGCCAATAAAATAATTTCAATCTTCATCCGTCCCCGTCCCCGTCCCCCCCTCCTCCTCACTATCCGCCCCTTCATCCCCCGTAAAACTCGCATCCGACGTCTCATCATCATCAAACTCATCCTCATCCTCCCGATCATCCACCCCAGGAATCCCCCTCCACTCCAAATAATCACCGACAACCCACCGCCGGCTCCTGGGCAGATGATACGGGTCGAACGGGAAATACGCATCGAGCTGCGGGCCCATGTCGTCATCCGCTTTGGTCTCGCGCTCCACGTGGCCGAAGCGCGACTCCATCGCCAGCGCCGTCAGGCTGCGGAACGAGGAGATGCGGACCCGCTTGTTCGTCTCGATGAGGGAGTAGAGGTACATGAAGCCGAGGTGGTGGGTTAGGCGGGCGAACTCGGAGACGATGGCGGGCGAGCAGATTTTGAGGGGGTTGAGTTTCGAGTTGATGGCCGGGTGGAGGACGTCTTTGATCTGCGGCGGGAAGCGGGCGTCGTCGAGGTCGAGGTTGTCTAGCCAGTCTGAGGAGGCTGGGGTGATGGTGATGTCGGCTTCTAGCGCGGCGGTGGTGAGGTCGCGCCAGCGGAAGCAGAAGATGTAGAGGAGGGCTTGGGCGGTGGAGTAGAAAGGGCCGTAGCGTTTCAGGTCGGGCCCTCGGCAGGTGGGTTCGTATTCGTTCTGGAGGTTTTTGAGATGTGTGCCGAGCAGGTCGAAGACGTCGCGGACGACTTCGCTGGAGACGTGGGCGCCTCGGGCGACGAAACTGGCGAGATATGCGGCAGCATATTGGCGGATGATGGTTGGTTGGGATTTGGAGAAGATGATCTGCACGCAGGTGGTGGCGAAGCGGTCGATGAAGATTGGAGAGGATTGCGAATAGTGGAATAGAAGGAATTGGGTGTGGCGGGAGCGGTAGGTGGGGAGGATTATGGTTTGGAAGTGTGAAAGGAGGAGGTCGTTGGCAGTCTCTTTTTCGTCGACTGTGCCATAGTTGAAAGGTACGGAGTAGTATTCAAATAGAATGTCGATCATGAAGTCGATCTTTTGCTTCGTGTCTACTCGTTGTTTGGCGCGTTGAGCTTCGATATCGCTTAGATCGTCGTCCTCACTGGCAATCGTCTCCGTATCCGAATCCTCATCGTCGTATTCATCGCCTAATGCTATTGCTTCCGGCGAAGACATTGCGATGGGGTTGTCATCATCAATATCCTCATCTGCATCCTCCAAATCCACCTGGAACTGTACATCAATCTTCACGAGCTTTTCCGTGACGAGAGCAAGGATATCCGAACGTAGTTCGGGGGCGTAGTCAATGATTTTGATGATATTCCGCGTATACACGATATGCGCCTTCGCGGTGTCCGTATCATAGGGGAAGCTGGACGCAATCAGAGGCGACAAAGCACCGCTACCGGCGGGGATAAGCTGAATGATATATCTAATGGCCATGTGAACTCTAGCGTAGATCTCCGACGGGTACACAACGGGATATCCGGGCAGCTTTCCAACACGAGGACCAACTAAAAATACAAAATAGTTTCTAGTTAGCCACGCCATTATTATTATTTCCAGCCAGGGAAAAAAAAAAAAAAAAAAAAAAAAAAGGAAGATGATCCACTCACCCTGCCTCAACCCATGCACCAAAACCCTCAGCACAGAATTCAAGTACGTCCCCCTAGCCGCCGCCAACGTGCCCAAAAACCTCACAAAGAGCTTAACGTAACCCTCGTCTCTCCCAAGCCACTCGCTCCCCAACACCGCATGCACAAGCCCACTACAGCTCCCATCCAGCGCCGACACGTTCGAAAACAGACCCAGCAAGTGATTCCTCAACGACGTCGGAGACGGCAGGTCATACACAGGCGACCCATCATCCTCCAGCTCCTTGGGATCCGCCGTAAATATCTCCTTGACGCGGTCATACGCCTCGCTGTCGCCCATCAAATGGCGCTGGATGGCTCGACGGACCTCCTCGCGCACCATCGCTGTGCCTTTCTCCGCAGCGGCAGCGGCAGCACCAGCTCCAGCTCCAGGATTATTACTACCAATACCGCGCTGCTCCGCCTCTTCATCCCGCCGCTGCTGTCGGTGATTCGTATTCGGCATATCCATCTCAAACGTGACGCGCGCCCGTTTCTTCGCGGGGGAAGAAGGGATTGTCACAGGACTGGTGCCGCCCTGCTCCTCGTCGTCCAGATCATCAGATGAAATCCCCAAGTCCGAAATGCTGCCCGACGACATATCCATCTCGACCCTCTTGCGCTTTTGGCCAATTGTGCTCGTAGCGGGTATGGACGTAGAGGTTTTGAGGATAGACTTTGAAGGTTTCAGCTTCGACGAAGGGGTTGGCATTGCTCTTGGGTTCACCGCAGTCGGAGCAAGGAGGACGGGAACTGCAGAGACCATTTCAGTGGGCTATTTTTTTCTCCTCTCCTGTCTCCTGTTGGTTGCTGGTCTTTGTGCGTGTCGCTATGATGCCTATAGCTAGGCGGGGAGTTGGTATGATTGATCTTGCCCAGAGTAGCGGTTTCGCCGTTAAATAGGGATGGAAATGAACCGCGGTGAAAAATAAGTAGGGATGCAAGCCGTCTATTTAACAACTCGCAACCGGACGGACACAACACACACCCCCCTCCACCTCCAGTGATGGAGATCAGAATTTGAAGTCCAATGTATATCAAAAGGCTGGGATAGGAGTGAATGTGTGACAGACGAGAGCAACAATTAGCTGCAGGCAGAAAAAAAAAAAAAAAAAAAAAAAAAAAAAACCAAACGCCCCGCTCTTCCGAAGTGTCCTTGTTCCTCGTTCCTTTCCTTTTCCCGATTTAATATGATTTTTATATTTTGTACACAAAAGATTTAATTTATTTATTCTGCCTCCTTTTCCTGGGATTCGCGAATATCCAGAGATGTCGAGAAGACCCGTGGGAGGAGAGAGTAGAGGAGGAGCTTTACTTGAGAAATGGCAATAAGCAAATCATATTATTTTCGTTTTATTCCCCCTCCAGTTCCGATGGTTAGATAGTGAAGTGTATGTGACATGAAGAGATGAGGGATTGAGAAATCCAGCTAAAAAATAAAAGATGAAAAATGAAAAAAAATAAAAAAATAAAAAATAAATGGACAGGAATAGGAGGGGAGGGAGGGTTTATCTCTTCGTCGCCGGTGTTTGGTGGGCTTCCACTTCGTTTGGAGGTTTGGTCGTGGCAACCAAAGAAATATTTTTTTTTCTTTTTTTTTCTTTTTTTTGGCAGTAAATTAGTTTTACGTTAACCCACATTCGCAAAGGCGGTGAGAAGCTTTTCTAACCTCTTGTTGATTCATTCCCCCTGATATTTCACATTTTAACAGCGGGGGATGCTTTCTTCAGCCATCATTTGAGACAGATGCTAATATCTTTTTTTTTTCCCTTCTCTATACTAACTATTCATCATCTCTATCTCTTCTACAGAGTACTTTTTGCTGCATTTCTTTTCCTTCTTTTCCTTCTTTTCCCGGGCGGGCGGGGCTCAGTGCCATATAACCACGTGACTTGGAAACCCTATGCCAAGCCAAGATTCTTATCTCCGGGTTGGTTGGGCAGGACTCAACGCCTTACCGGATCGGGTTAGTATAATTGATTTGTGGTCGGTCTCATTTTTTTTTTTTTTTTTTTTTTGTCGCGAAACGAATCATTTAATATTATTAATATTCCATTCCAGGTTCCAGGAAGAATAGAATATTTAATAATAGACAGAAAAGAAAACTCGTCCGTAACTCTCCCATCTTTTTTTCCTGCTGCCTATCCCTCACACAACGAACCACAACGAACGCAAGGCAATTTCCCCCCTCCCTCCAGCCAAGACCAAACTATGATGTGAAAATCAAGAAGAAACAATATCAATTGCCCTTCTCTAGATCTGAGGGGGATGCACTCCATGCTGTACTGTACTGATATGGCGCATGAAAAGCAAGATAACATACACACACACGCACACGCACACATATATATATATATATGAACATTGACATTATCGCTGATAAATAATAACATGGTTCCTCCATTTCTGCCGCCGTGTAACAACAACACAAACACACAACACAACAGAAAACAAAAAAAACCCAGCGCCCCAAGCCTCCTTTTAAACTGCCACGAAGTACTCCGTAGTCATTATTATTAAAATCCCCGCGAATTACTCCGGACACAAAAAAAGTGTCGTCGGAATCAGACTGGAGAATCAATGTCGCGAGCTCCCTTGCTGGCCCTGAAATCAAGACAAGACTGAGATTGACTGAAACTTCAACAACATGAAACGGGTTGGATTTAACTAGTTATATAACCTAACCTAACCTAACTAACCACATTTTATACCTTGATTTTGACAAACCTCCTGTGGAGTTTAGCGAAAGTAAGTCACATAGAGAGGTGAATAAGAACAGGATTCTGTTTCTTTTTTTTTTTTTTTTTTTCTCATATCAAATGTTCACACAAAACAAGGTTTTATTTTTAATTGATTTGCGAATTTTTGTATGTGTGTAGATCATCAGGGAGCTGCTAGCTAGCTGAGCTAGCTAGTTAATAAGATAACCATATTTTCTGATTCCTCTTCTCAGAATCAACGGTCCGGCCCCCGGCCTGCTTTGAAGCAATTTTGTTCCAGGAAACTTGAAATAGAAATAATAAAAAAGGAGTCCCCACCCACCCACCCATAACCATACGCAGTACATACATAACCTTTCAAATCTGATGAGCCAAAGAACAAGGTTCAATACATGAGCAGATTAAACAAGGAATAAGGAGGGGGAAAAGAGGGAGTCGAAAACGGAGTGAAAAGCGGGGTGGTAAGTTTTTTGTGAGAACTATGCTTATACCATCATGGGGAGGTCAAAAAGTAAAACGTAGCTACCTATATTTGCAATTTGAGATACATGGGAGAAGATAAGAAAGAAGAAATGGTAAAACAAGATATATTGAAGCGACGATTTGGGGGGATATAATGTAAATATTTCACATGCGTGTCAATAGCCCGGTCAATTGATCGGTCAATTGATCGGTCAAATGGAATCAGATCAAGATACATAGATAAGTAGGTTAGATAAAATAAAAAGCCAGCTGGTTTAAAAACGAAGGGCAACCAGATGACGGGGGAGAAGGAGGATGGGATGGGCGGAAAACGCTCGGCAAGAGAAATATGGCAGAACACAGTCAACAACAGAAAAAAGAAAAAAAGAAAAAGAAAAGAAAAAACGTCCATCAAGCGGTCAATCATAAGCAGAAGAGGAAATGAAAGCAGCATATTCCTCCTCTAGAAAAAAAAATTTCTCTTCGTGTGTTCCTATATCCACGCATTCCCGCGAACCAGTCTCTCACTATCACCACCATATCCCTTCCCACCACTGCTATACCCAACCACATCATCAAAAGTACTCCGATACAGCCCTTCAATCTCCATGATATAGTCCTCCACCGCAAATTTATACAATCCCTTCTGCACCAGCGTCTGCTCCTCCTCCACAATCACAGCGTTCCGCACTGTAGCAAATTCCTCTGCGACCTCATTGACCTGCTCCAGCTCCTTGCCGAAAGGGTGTGGTTGTTGAGTGGTGGAGATGGAGTTGGGTGCGGAGTCTTCGGGGACCTGGTGGAGTCGTTCTTGGCTGAGGCGGGAGGAGCGGGTACTGCTTTGGGTGCTGTGGCTGCGACTGAGAGAGTGGGAGTGGGAGTTCGATACGGACTGGGAGTGGGTGAGGGAGGTGGTTGAGTCTTTAGATATTGATCTCTGGCGAGCTAATTCCTGATGAGATTTTTTTGTATGCGATAGTGATCGATGGGGGAGCTTTGGGGTTTGGGAGATGGAAGAGGAGGTTGAGGAGCGGGTGTAGTGGTGTGTTGAGTTGGAACGCTTGGGAGAGTCGAAGAAACCAGAGAGATGATTCGGTTCTGGTGTGATGGGTGAAGCTTCTTCGGTCGACAGGTCTGGAGAGGTGATTGGGGTGCCGGAGCGTTGCGAAGGCGAGGGAATAGAAGACGAGGATGAAGATGCAGAAGATGGGTTTGTAATATCTGAGTCCGAACCGGAGCGGAAGGAGGAGGACGACGAATTGGCTTGTGATGCGGAGGATTTTTTTAATTCTGGCGATGGCTGGGATTTATTGATTTTAGATTTAGCTTTGGGGAGATCAGGGGCATTGTATGCGAGGAGGTTTGTGGTTGACAACAATCGCACTGGCAAAGAGATATCCTTTCGTTTGATTGTTCCCGCAGCGAATTTCTGTTGGCCTTCGCGATATGGCATGGGTGCGGAAACAACGACTGGCTTCTGCTGGCGCTTGGTAAACGCTCTGCTCAGTGAGCTGGACATAGTGGAGGTCGCCATGAGCAACTTCTCTGATCTGTTAAAAGACAAATCGGGGCCTATTTTGAGGAGTTCGGTGGTTTTGGTGGATGTAATTGTATGTCGCAGTGAGAACGACAAACCACCTATGCGATGGGAGGGTTTGCGCTTCCCTTTTTAGATGTCAGGAGTTATCGATCCCCCACACACGCCGGTGGACGTAACCGTCGGATAAAAAGAAGGATAAATGTAAACCGAAACAACAAATACAAGTAGAAAAGAACTGAAAAACTAAAAAATCAAGGGGTATATAAGCCCCAAACCACGACGCAAGCGGGTTTCGGGTTTCGGGTTTGGCAAAAAAAAAAAATAACTAAGAAGTCGATTGATCCACGAGGCGCTATATGTTTCCTGGAAATGGGGTACACTAGGTACTTGTGTGTATTTTGCCGGAAGAGGCAGAAGAGCGTAGTCCAGCTGCTGGTTTGAAAGGAGGGATAGTTGGGTCAATGTAAAGAGCTGAAAGCAACAGCGGCGCAGAGAGTTGGAAGAGATATGAATCAAAGAATAATGAATGGAAAGGGGGGGGGGAGGAGGAGGAGGAGGGTTGATGCTCTGCAAGTTTTGTTGGTTTTGGCTGATGCACGAGGAAGAAGCGCGCAGTTGGCCAAAGAAGGGAGGGGGAGAAGGGGGAAAGAGGTGGGTAGAAAAAGGAGTGGGCGACAACCAGGACGCACGACGACCAGAGAAAGAAGGAATGTGAGAAGAAGAAGCGAAGATAAGGAGAGTGAAGTCAAATATTCCACAAAATGTACAGCATGAGAAGAGTAAGAGAGTGTGGATATGAGAGAGAGGACAGAAAATGACGACGAAGGAAGGTGATTATTGAAGAAACGACAGATAGAAGGAGGAGGAGGAGGAGGAGGAGGAGGAAGCGCACCACTTGCTGCTGAAACCCAGGAGTAGAGTAGAGTAGTAGTGTAGTAGTGCTGGCCCGTGGGAATGAGTGGGAGGGAGCGAAAGGGGTTTGGGTTTGACTGAGTTAGTTACGGGCGACAGCGACAAGGCGTGGATCTGGCATGGATCATCTGGCTACTACTAACTTGCGTTGACTCGTTGCTGATGGGCGCGCGCGGGGTTAGCACTTATTAGATTCTGGGCGCGCCGCTATCCCACACAGGAGTGAAGCATATCACTGACATATGCCAGTCGAAAGTCGAAACTCCCCAAAGGTTCAAATCAAACATTATCCTCACCATGGAACCTCTTGGCCTCTTGGCAGGGCAGCAACCATTCCATCGCAGCCTACCAGCCAAATGCCAGCAGCCAATGCCAGCTCTCAGTTCTGGGTAGTGGGACCCGCTAAGATAACCGCCCCCTGGCAACCACAGCGTCAAGGGTCAACCGTCAACCGTCAACCGTCAACCGTGTTTCCTCGACGACTCCGCTCGCTGACTCCTCTTGATTCCTTCCTCCCTCTCTTCTGCAACCGGTCACGTCCACCAGTCAAACCAGTCAAACCAGTCAAACCAGCCAAACCACTCGCAGAAGAGAAGCAACCCCTCCGCTGCAAAAATGCTTCCCGGCCCCTGGGCGGCCCCCGCCATCCTCGCCCCCATTGGACGTTGGCCCTTGTCGCTGTTGTGACTTTTGTCAGGCGCCAGCAATCATGCACAACTTTTCGCGACTTGGGCAAACTCTGCGGAGTTTCAAAAATGCGCCAACGCCTGTGTTGATTGGCCTTGGACGGTTCTAGTTGAACGTGGTTAGAAAAATGCTGAACATGGACAGAAAAGGAAAATCAAAAATTCTAGTCATGTCACTCTAAAATACATAACATAGTACACACTACAATATTCAATACGCACTGGTATATAGTGAGGATGAGAATTACAGAGTAGTTGCTCTCCAGAAGGATAGTGTAGTACACTGAAAAACACTTCTAATTTTTAAAATATTTATTAGAATGTGTATTTTAGATAGAGTTGACTGGCTAGATACCATACCATACCCCTGGACCAACGGGCCTGGCGTGGAGGTTTAATTCCTTGTGCCTGACCACTGACACCATATTCAAACTTTCGTCCCGCCCTTGGCTCGCTTCTTATTACTCTGCCATCCGTACTCCATCCATACTCCGTTGCTCCGTTCCTCCGTAGTTAACGCAAGGGGGCAGGAATGTGTCCGAGCGGTCTTTGCAGCTATGCTATGGCGCTTTTTATTAGTATTAATTAACTATTTATGCTCGATGTTCTGCATCTTCGAGCACGAAAAACAAAACCACAAAAAATAAAACAAACCCTTTTTTTTCTTTTTTTCTTTTTTTCTTTAGGCTCGCTCCCGACCAAAAAAGGAAAAAAGAAAGAAAAAGAGCCACTCAAAAGCCTTTCCACGAATTCAGGCAAAAACGCCTCAACCTAGGTGTCGATCTGCCACGTTGGAAAACAAGCTGGCAGAAAGTCTTATTATCATTATTTTCAAACTCTCCCCACTCCACTCCACTCCACTCTTTTGCCTTTCCTTGAGAGCACTTTCTGCGAGCCTGCGTTGGCCGAGAATTCCTTTCTCCTTTTCGCTCCGAGAAATATCTCTTGTTTGCTGACCTGGTCCAGTCAGCTTTCTTCTGCAGGACGGTAATCTGACTTCCGAATCTAACTTACCTTGGTATGATGATGGCACCGAGCGAAGTGGAAAAGTTTGAGACTAAAAAAAGAAGTTAAAAAGAAAAAAAATTTCATTGTCATCCCCGGGGTCTCATCAAATATTGCTGACCACCTCTCTCTCCTCCTCCTCCTCTTCTTACCTCTGATGCTATAAATATAATGTATATTTATGCATGTTAGCAATGCCTGACATAGTGCCAACCAACAACAACAATAATCACATACATCAAGAAAGACGCAGGAAATCCGTTGGTTTCTTTCCCCTGAGCTACGTCTCTGAACCTCTTTCATCATTTTTCCACCCAACCAACCTCAAAACTCAGGTTAGCGAAACGTAGAATCAGCACTCAACATCCAACATCTCACTGTATTCGGAATTTATATATATATACCTCTCTATAGCTAGATATACCTTCAACCTCCATCTCTCCTCTATACACACTCCTCTCCCCGTGGATCCTCTTCAGAGAAATTCCGCATAAGCTTCTGCTCAATGCTCACCATCAGCCATCACACACACGGCGCTTCACATCACCTGGCGGTGAACCGTGAGACATTTTTTTATCTTTAATTTTTTAATTTTCCGATGTTAAAAGAATTATTCTTTCTCATAGAAAAGTAAAATATGTTTTCAACAACAACAACATCATTGAAGTGATAGGTAGAAAAGATGTTTTTGATTCATTTATATAAAAAATAGTTTTTAGTAAAAGTAATTTAGTCAGTTAAATAATTTAAAAGAATGATAGAAGCCCAAGTTCTCTCTCTCCTCAGCTACTTTGACTGAGCGGGCTGATCTTTGAAACAGGCTAGAATCTCATCTTGAAACACCAACTGTTTCTGTTATAACTACTGATGATCAGTACCCTCTTGCTTGCTTTCACCAGTCACTTTTGAACATTGCTGAAGTCAAACAACATTCATGAGAGAGGGAAGAAGTTGAGAAAAGATTTAATAAAAATAACTAAGAGAGAAGATCTCACACCTTGAAACTGGAGAAAATTATTGAGAATTGAAGTTTCTTGTTCAGTTATCAGTCTGGTAAACTTTTCTTTTATAATTATTAACTTACTATGTATCTAGTATCTACTAATAAGAATAGAAATAAAAATAATCAGAAGTTATATTTTATTATTTATACTTGTCTTTTCTCTGAAAAAATATACAAGACTTTTTAATATCTATATTTATATCTTCACGCATTTTTCAAATAGTGAAAATTTTTACCAAGTATTTTTTTCATAAGAGTATACATACATAACTAACTCAGATAACAAAGCTTAACTAGTTAAAGTTATACACACAGAGTGCTAATGTATACTGAACTGTGTCTTACAAGTTGCATGTTAATATCACTCACATCTTTGTATTTCAGATCTTAACTACATATGCTGTACATTTGAGAACTCTCAGAGTGAACAGAATCTTGAAAAGATGTTGAATATTCAGTTTAAAATATTATTGAAGATATGTATGACAGAGAAATATTATTCTGAGTGATCTATGAATGCAAGACACAGAGAATGTATTGTATACTACATTCTGTCTCATCATCAGTATTATTATTTTTACTGAAAGGAAATATGTCAGTTGATGATAAGATTAAGATGTGTGCATGCATAAAACTTCTTACAGTAACATGTTGCATTTATATACATGTATGATGTATGTACATGTACATTACAATTAAAAACTATCACACAAACAGACACAGACATACACTGTACATATCAAGCTTTAAAATAGACACTTCAAGTCCAGGTGAATGAACATTCATAGAACTTTAGAAAGTAAAGAAGAAATCATACTCATCTCTTCTGTTCTGAATCTTGTTGTTTCTCTCTGATAAGCTAATTGCTAGCAGTCAGCCTGTCTGCACTGATCACTGGGATGATCTACTCAATATACATGTATATGCATGCAGGCCCAGCTCTGGTTCCATGAGAAACACAGTAAATATGTTTTAAAGCTTGGGTCAATCATTTGCCTGGATCATTGCATCATGTTCATTCTATATAGACTTCATTGTGACACAGTTGTTGCTTTGCTTGTCTAGAGCAGTGCAAATGGCGGTAATGTAACATTAGGTACTTGCCAGTATGATAGTTACTTTGCAGCTGGCATAATGGGGGGGGGGGGGGGGGGGAAAAAAAAAAAGAACTGGTTAGATTGTTGAGGGACATGGGATGAATTCAATAATGGAATAAAGATAAGGGCGCTGGAGGTGGTAGGACAAATAAACATTTTGAAAGGACCTGTGTACGGAACAAATAGTGGTTGAGTTGCTATAGCAATTGGCGTTGTTCCAAGGTTCTTTGAAATGCAGTCAAAGGAAGGGAATATTGTGGGAAGTGGTTTATCCAAGAACATAGAAGCAAGAGCTTCAAGAATCTTTTGACTTTTGGCATTGTTCCTTCATTTGGAGTGGAAGAACAATCTAGGAGATGTGCGCGCGCAGAAGATTGAGATGAAAATGTAAAAGAAAAAGGGGCTAATCAAATCGTGTAACTATTTCTTTTCTTTTCATTGCAATCGCAATTTTAAAATTGTATATATCCAGATGAACTCCGTAAAATGCTCCGTGGTAAAGGCAGTAAATAACCCGAGGAAGGGTGATAAAGGAAACAAATTATATATAAAAAAGATCTTAATCCTCATCCATGGATTCCCATCCATCTTGACCCATCTCCCCACCCCCCTCAGCCGCATCGGAATCATCAGAATCACTGTCATTCTGTGATATGCCAATCATCCGTTCCTTAACTTCCTCCCCCGCTGAGGGCCCCAAGCGCGCAGAAAAAGCTCTGCGCACAGCTGCATTCGTAGACGTATCCCAGATCTGCACCACCCCTTTACTCCCCGCAACCGCAAGACGGAAACTAACCTCCTGATCTGGCGCAAACGTTGTGGAGAAGACCTTGCCAACTTCAAGTTTCCGCGAAACAACCATATTGGGTTTATTATCCTGCACGTTCCAGAGCTTGACTTGCTTGTCAGTCGAGCCAGTAACGAGGAAGCCAGGTATAGTTGGGTTGATGTCGAAGGACGAAACGGATGAGTCGTGCGCTTGTAGCATCCATACTGCCTTTGGGTTTTCTGGCTGGGCGGACGCTTGTCGGACGTCGTGGCAGTACACCATCCCGCCGTCGGTGGTGACATAGAAGAAATTGGGATCGTGTGGGTCCCATCGAACGTTCTCGACGTCGCTTTCAACTCGCCATCTAGCAGCCTTCGCGTCTGGGGTTCTCATGTCAGCAGCTACAACGGTCCTATCGTAACTCCCGCTTAAAAGGACTGTTGATTCCTTCGGGTGCCAGTCCAAGGCACAGATTTTATCGGTATGGTTGGTATAAGACTTTGCACATTTGGTTGTATTCAGGTCCCATAGCTTGACAGTCTGATCCGCTGAGGCGGACGCGAGAAGGTTGCGATGCTGTCTGTTAGCTGCCAAAGCAAGGACGGAGTCCACATGGTACTCGTCATTCGCTTTCTTGGGCTTTGTCGTCTTCTTCTTCTTCTTCGTGCCTGCCTCCGAGCTTTCCTCTTGGCCGCCTTGGCCTAGGATGGCATTTGGATACATGCAGTCCACAATATCTAGGTCCCAGATTTCGATATCTGGCTCCATCGTGCCTACTGCGACAAAGTTGCCGTACGTTCTGTTTTCTGAGTTCCTGCCAACGGGTATATCCAACCACTCCAGGCACAATGGGATTGCTGGCAACATGACATCGTGATGTACGTAGAGATTATCTGCCTCGTCTTCGTAGACATAGACTTCCATGTGTGCGACTTCATCTTCCACCTTAGCGGCCAGAAGAAGATTATCCGTGGGTAGAATCTGTAACTCTTCTCTCTCGTCGTCCTCGTCATCGTCAACTCCCTCTGGGACAACTAGATATGGATCCTCCTCGTTAGGTTGGTGGTACGCAAGCGACCTGATATTTCCGAACATGGTGACCTTTTCGCCATCTTCATCTACAGGGTCACTGTCATAATTATCGAGGTCGTATTCCTTCAGATCGTCATCATCGATGCTATCGCCTTTCTTGCCATCACTGCTAGACACAGACATGAGTTAGCAAGCGAACGCGAACCCCTGAGCATTGGGAGAAATGTACCCGTTTGTCTTCTCCTTTCCCTTTCCCTCCCCACTTGACTTTGCAGAATTCTTTTCAACCTCCTCTTCCCCTTCCTTTTCCACTTCCATCTCGTCCTTGCCATTTTTATTCTGCGCTTGTTTTAAATCCATCTTCGCACCCTCGAGCTGAAGCTTCGCGAGCTCCGATATTCGATTGATCTCCTCTTCGTCGATTTCATATTTTTCTGGGAATGGCGCAGCCACACCGCGGCGCACCCATGTAGTTGCTGTTATCATAGACATCTCGCAGGACTTCGAAGCTGAAAATTTACGGGGATGATATTTAAATTATTGCAAGAATATGGCGGGCAGGGGAGAAGGAGGAGCGATGAAAAGCCCTACTTAGCACGCTTGTTTCGAAGGGATAAAACACTTCCTCTTCCTGAAGTTAGTTACAAAATAATAACTCCGGAATAGAGAAAATAAATATCCAAAGAAGAACGTCGCTTACCGCACTCCGCCTTTTGCTGACCCCGAATGGTCGCTCAACTTTTTTTTTTTTTTTACTATGCATGTGCGGGACAAACCGTACTCTCACCGCCTGGCAGAATATTCGGAAGCTTGGCGCTAAAGCCAAATGGACAGTCCGGCGGAGAGAACTGTTCGTCTCAAACCATCAAGCAATGCAACGAACACCTTCCCGCAACTCCGCTAATACCGACGTCTTACTCCTTAATCCATTCGCTGAGAAACCAAATCATTGCCCAAGGCGGCGAGACCCGTTTTATATAAACAAACAAATGCATTCTCACCTCCACACCAAAGATAATACCAGTGCGTTTTCACCCCACCCATCCCATCACATCACATCACCCAATACCATCCCCTCTCCAGGTCAAGTCCAAATTATCCCTAGTGAAGTAACTGACCCATTTCCTCCTTCTTTCCTATGTAGATTGCACGGAGATTATGACCATGCTCGACGAATGCCATGCTCAGGGATTCCTCCACAAAGCGTTTGCCGGGTGCAATGAAATCAAACGAGAGGTAAACCGGTGTCTCGGAGCGGAAAGATATCGGCGCGCTCAAAACAATCGGGATAAGGCGCGGGAGGACCGGAGACGGATTGAGGAGGTATGGAAGAAGGACGATGAGCTGTGAGGAGAAGCATTTTATACTACACCCCTGCCATGGTCCATTGGGAACAGTTGAGGGAGGAGTCGATTTTTCAGGACGAACGACATATCCAGAGCTGGGGGTGTTTTTGGCGTTTGGTCATATGTGATTTGCAATATGTACGCCACTGGTTCCAATCTAATCCTTTCCAAAGATGTATTTATTTGTTGGACTCTCTTCTCCAAGCACGATTGATCGGAAATGCAGGGATATATTCCTGTGTGAATAATCCACCGCCTGTCGCTCTCAGTAATTATTGTATTTATACATGTATATAATATATATACCCTTTAGTCCAAACGGGATTATAAATTTCCACTTTCCAGAATACTGCTATGTAACTCCTCAGGAGGGGTAAGTACGCCGCAATTGAATATTACACATTATAAATCATTTTTATTCCGTCAAACATCACGATTCAACAGGAAGCGACTCCCCAAGTTGCGGCATGCCGGGCTGTTGCTCTTTATCCGGTTTATGGGACTTATGTCTTCTCTTCCTCTTGGTTTTCACTGTCGATCCACCGCCACCACTCGATAGCTCCTTGGTATTTTCATCTTTTGAATCGCGCGTAGGCTGTTGTTCCGCCTCGATAGGTCTTCCATCTTCGTTCTTTTCACCGCCACTGCTACTACTCGGCTTAGCCTTGGGTTTTGGCTTCTTCACACTCAACGGATTTGGGCCTTTAACTCTTTTCTGCTTCTTTTCCTTTGTAGCCACTGATCTATCCTCCTCCTCCCCTTCCTCCGAATCAGCCCTTTTCCTCTTTCCCGGCATCACCTTCGTGATACCAGTCTTCAGTTTCCCCCGCTCAACCCCTTCCCTCACTCCCTCTGACGAATTACTCAGGGGCTCTAATACCATCACAGATCGTTTCACGTATATAATTGGGACGCCAGGTATCTGCCGCGCACCCTTCCGCAGATAATTTGTCGGCGGCTCGGGTGCAGTCGCAGCTATGGATTTCCATTTCTGGGTATGGGAATTAGTAGGTTCGGGGTCTGCCGTGGCCAATATATAATGTTCTTTATTCTTTTTCAATTCTGCATTAGGTGATAATAGAGAAAGAAGACAGTCGACTTCGTCGATGGGTTTGGAGTCTTCGTTATGTGAGCAGTAGCGAAGGGGCAGGATTGTGGGTGGTGGGAGCTGTGGAGGGCGCGCGTTAGGTCGGGCGATTGATTGCTGATATTGTTGGGTGGACGGTGAAGCCATGACGGCCGCGAGGGAACACTTCGTAATAACTAAAGATAGGGAGAACGTTCCGTTGTAAGTATATATTGCTCTCGATGGAGAAAGGGAAGGGAGTAAAAATGAGGATACTTACATGGCTTTACTTTGCCATGTAACGTTCGCTCGAGGGCGGGAACTAGATCCATCTTGAAGGAGTAGACAGCTCTTAGAAAATTCGAATCGACTGTGTGCACATCGGTTAGTCCTTTTCCACGCAGGAATTATCAAAAAGGGGAGGAGGGGGAGGTGCCGACGCGTACCAAGTACCTGGTATGGCTCGCGAAAACCAAATGTGAGCTCATACTGGTGCATGAGCTTGCGATACTTCTTTGACCGTTTTGCCCTCATTGTGATGGTTCAATCTCGGCGTACTGAAAGTTGGTGCTCTGGGAAAACAAGAAGACGAGGTGAACTGCTCAGGTATGAGGCCAATGCGCTCCAGCGATTCTGAATTATTTCCCAACTTGGAAATCTTCGATGCCAAGAAACGGAGGAGAAAAATTTAGGTTGTTACCCTAATCTAGTTTAGCGTAAATTTGGTTCGGCTTTAACCGTTTGTGGATCTCAGCCCTATATCAACTGAAGATATCCAGCCAGCTTGAACAATGCAGAAACTAGAAACTATCAAACACCGTTGACAAGGGAAGAAAACAATATATTACCGACAAAAAGCAAGGCCAGATTGAGGACTAAGGAATTATTGAAACCCCCTGAAAGTCACAAAGCTGGCCAACATCATGAAGGAGAAACAGAAGAAGTTCAAGCAGTAGCAATTAAACTAAACCCACGATCTCTAAAATACTAATTGTGGAAGTCTTCTTACGCCCATGTCCATGTCAACGAGTACGCTAGCTGGCTCGACCTTATGCTGAACGCTGGTTTCTCTTTGTCCGCTGGTTGGCCTAGGCCTTGCTTACTTTTTCTTTGAAACGCGTACAAACTCACAGCCAACCACACACTTTCTTCCAAGAAGCCCGATGGCATTTGGGACGGCCTGGCTTTATGGACGTCGACGTGCTGCTGTTCACTCAATGCCAAGGATTCGAGAACTCGCGATCATGTCGCTGAGACTGCTGAAGTTCGCAAGCAATGAGGCTTCGTCGGACGACCCAGCGGCCGGAAACTCCGGTTGGGCCATTATCCCCCCCTCCCCCCCCAACTTTTCCAAACTGGTTGGCGAAGTCGGCTCCCAAAACCGTATTCACAGGCACGTGCGGCCATTCGCACCTCGCATCAGCTCAGTAGCTTCAAGCAAGCAACGACCTTGGCCCGACGTTATGATGAAGTCCGCATCTTCTCAGAAACGAGCAGGCTGCCGATGCCTCTCATGCTACCAAGGTGTCCTGTCCTCGTCTTGTCGGAAGTGAGAATGTAACCGGGCCCCTTCGACTGTATCGCCTGGACTTGGTTAACAAAGATCCTTGAAACGAATATATCTCTCAATAAAGAGGTCTAGTCTATAGCAATGATTACATTTGATCATCTCTGCACCTAAATTACTTACAAAGAGAAGCCAGGATGCGAAACTCGTCCTACGCAACGAAGCAGGGCAGTCGAGAATTTCTAAATAGGTTATCTAGCTACAAAAAACACCAAGAAGGCAATGGATGGTGGATGATTGTTGTTTGATATATTTTTATAACTCAACTGCACGTTAGCTTCCAAGATATAGATATTAGCGGGATAGGTCCAGGGTTAAATCTGAATTCAGTAAGGCAGATCTACAATTTGCAGCATGTGTTGGAAAGAGAATATCAAAGCCTCCTTGGAACCTTCAACCTCTGGCCTGAAACACTCCTCGAGGAGAATTTAGTTAGATAACTACTCTGCAGTATACCTGAAATCATGTCAGATGAATGAAAATATATCGAGCAAGTCAAAGTCAACGTGACTAACTATTATATCGCTACTCACATAAATCCTAGTTGTATGTTCCAAAAGTTCATAAAGCCTTCTTCAAAAAATGACAGTAACCATAAATACTAGAAATAGCCGCCGTGTGGGCAGGGTAAGTGAATATTCTAAATTAATAATTCATAATAATAAATAATTAAACATTATTGGGGAAAAAAAAAAAGAAAAACTATTTTCCCTTTTTTCTAAGCTATCTCACATAAATCATTCTCATCGTCAAGATACGTCAAATAGAGTATAAAAATAATCACGTCACTCGAGAGGGAGTGAAGGCTTAGTTCCCGGTCCATCAAGATAGAAAAAGAAAAAAAAAAGGCTTAAACCCAATATACGGGTCCTCGTCGTCTCTTTTTTGGGTACGGGACGTGTGGTTGTATATATATTCAATAGCCGCAGACTATGGGGACCTGGGTAGGTCATTCCGATGGAAGCCAAGGACGACCATCAGGGTGATCATTTAGTTAGTTCACCGTTGTACTCCGAGTTGCGTGTTACACAGCCTCGATTTAAATAGCCTGAACATCCAACACGGAGAAAGTCAGCATGATATTAAAGGAATACAAGGCGATGGGGTTAGGATTTACCGAGAAACGGGGCTCGAAAGAGTGGTTGTATCTAACCGGGGATTAACCAACTCTGGGTGGCGGGGGAATAGGGGGTCGTCAACGCCCTTTTGCGTGAGTCCTCTGGGGTTGCAATTCCGTAGTCCGACCATAGTGTTCTTGTATCGAATAGAATACGATACATGACGTGGAAACATTCATTGGTTCCGCTTCATACACCTTCCAATAACCACACTGATATCATCCATCTTGCCTAAACCACTGATTAGCAACGGTCCAACCCCGAAAATTTGTCCATGCGCCCTCCCACGGGGCGTGGGAAAAATAACAACATACCCCCTTCGATAGTCAACCCCTCGTCTATAGCTTTCTCCATGTACGGACTTTCCGCAAACGGATCCTGCGCAATCGCCTTCGCAGCCTGGAGTAAATTTCGGGCAGCATAGACAACCCCACCGTTTCCATCAGCAGGCTGATCGGCAAACATATCGGCATCTTTCTTCTTCCCAGAATCCCACTCCTCCAAACTATCCAGAACCACCTTCATCACCTCATGTTCCCACAAATTATCCACCACGCCGTCCGACACAGCTACGACGAGGTCCTTCTCCTGCAACTCGACCTGTGTCGATTGCGCATTTTCCTTAGGCGTGTCTATGCTATTCGTGCCCAGCTGCATGGGACAATCGAACCAATGCCACTGGCCCTCCGTTTTGAACACGACGCGTTGTTCGCTCGGGCGAATCACCAGCAGCTGGCAATCGCCCAGCGTCGTTACGTGGAGCATCGGCGCGGGCGCGCCTGAATTTGTGGTATAGTGGAGCACAGCCGTAGTGGAGGTTGTGGTGCCCAGCCACTCATTTGGAGTCGTAGTAGCTTCGACGGTCAGTTCGTAGGCGCGTTGTAGGTACGAGACGACATCGGGAGGGGAGTATTCGTTTACGTTGCGCTCGACTTCTAGGGCCCAGAAGTGAAGGATAAGTCGGGACCACAGACTAGAATATATGTATAGATAACAAGGTTAGGCACCTCGCTTCCCTTTTCTTTTTTGCGCTTTCTTTTTCTTTCTTTCTTTCTTTCTTTCTTTCTCTCGTCTCCTTTCTTTTTTGTTTCGCATTACAAAAAAGGAATTGAATTCTTCTTTCTCTTACGCTGCATGACCTTGCGGCTTGGTTGCCCAAGCTCCCACCCCATCATTGACACCCAGGTAGTTCTCCGACACAAGAATTGCATCATCACCATTCGTCAAGCCCCGGATCAGCTCCCCTCTTACGGACGGTCGCTTATCCTGACTTCGAAAGTGGGTTGTCAGAGGGTCGGAAAAGGAGGTAGACGGGTTTGACACGAAGGGCGGCGGGAACGGGCGGGAAGGTCTTTTGGGACACAGGGCGTAGCCAGTTTGGAAGTGGAAGGGAAAGGAAGCGAGAGGAGTGGGCGTGCGGTTTTTAGGAAGAGGTGTCACGACGCCATAGGTGGGTGCGGTAGCTCTGTAGCTGACTAGACTGCGACGGGAGAAGCATGCTGGTGCTGGTGGTGCTCGTCTAGCAGGGGATATGATGGAAGAAGTTATAGAAGAGTAAGAGGAGCGATTGAGGGGGGAAATATTAAGGACCATGCCAGCGCGAGAAAGGAGTTCTGTCGCCTTGGCCACGCGGAGGGAGATGGGTCAGTACATCCTGATATTACTTACTGTTATTATCAGAACCAAAATGAAGAAGAAGGAGGGGAAGAAGAAGAATGTATCGAGAGAGAAAAAGGAGATGAAACGGTTGGAGTGGAGCAGAGCCTGGCTCGCGCTGGTTGCTTCCAAGGCTGGCAGCAAGCAAGTTGGCAGGGAGAGCGATGTGATAAATAGAGCAACCCCCCATACATACCCATACATACCATACCCATACCATACCATACGCCGAGCCTCATCACAATTTATTCATGCTGTCAGGATGATGCCAAGCCACCCTCGTTACGTGGTTGTTGAGTTGGGAAAACTCCGAGACGGCGTTACGTTACCGTTACCAAACATCTCCATCTGTGGACAAACATTTAACAACTACGTTACTACCATTTCCACTTCAGGAGACTTATTATATACATACAGACCTCAACCCAAAATCCATATCACACATCTACAATGCTGGCGTGTTTCCGGATTACATACATGTATATATATATATGCCATGGTGTCGGCGTATCCACTCTCACACCCTTATTTATATATATACAACCAACCCCCCCCCCCCTAGGCCATCCACAGTGGCAAGGCAAGGCAAGGCAAAGCAGCTAGACACACTCCCTGCTCGCCATCCCATGTCTCCTTCCTACGTGACAATGACGTCCAGCGTGCTTTTTTATTGATTCCTATTTTATGCCTGCCCCTCAATGCTTGCATCCATTTCATTGTCACCGGTTGCATTGCGTGGGGGTGTTCTTTATCAATTAGGCAATATTTATTGAACAGAAGCCTGATATTGGGTACAATGAATATGCTATTGTGTATCATTATTATCGTCAGGAAGAAAGAAATAATAAAGAAAAATAGGTAGAGAAGTGAGCTAGCTATTTTTCTGTTGTCTTCTTTTTTTCGAACAAAAAATCAATTGACTTTTAAAGCAACATCTGTTTTCAACAGATAATCCATTTTCAACAGATAATCCATTTTCAACAGATAATCCATTTTCAAACCTCCATATTCCCATATTCCCTAGATTCAATTCCCATTTACATCATAAGTCGTAAAATAAAATCACAGAAGACTAAAATACATTGTGACAACAAAAATGGGCACTTACATCACAACCACCATCCCCATGAAAACCTCCCTCGTCATTGTCATAAAACCCAATAACTCTCTCCCCTACATAGCTCCCATAATCTCCCGATACGCCAGAGCCTCCTGAAGAAAAACTTCCGCACCAGCCTTAACCTCCATATACACCTCAAAAAAGCTCAACACGATCCCTTTCCTGACGCTGCAAAACCCTGCAAACAACGCGCAACCTAACTGCGCACACCGTCTCGAGAAATTCTGCCTCGGATCCAATATCACCACCCCCTGCTGCTCTTGGTATCGCCGTTGCTCGTCTTCATCCCATGCGTCTGATAACATCGGCTGGCCATAATACTGCCCAGCGATCTCAACGTCGCAGATAACGCTCATCCGCGGACTGCATGGGCACGCACGGACGTCTTTGAGTGTGCATTTGCGCGCGCAGGAACAGTGTCCGGAGCAGATGCAGAGTTGATCACGGACGTACTGGCGCAGCGCTCGTTTGCCTTCGGTGCGCCTGTGCTCGCCGACGTAGATGCCGTTGAGAATGGCGTAGGCGGCTTCGCGGTTTGCTTCGGTGCGACGCCGTTCGGGGAGGAGGCGGTGCGCTGATAGTGTTGCGGATGATGATGATGAGGAGGTGGTGCTGGAGGAGGTAACGCTGTTTTGGCGTTTGACTGCCATTGTTGCGGTTGGAGCTGGAGTTGGTCTTCCCATTCCTGTCGCCCCGTGTTCATGGAGGTTATTATTGTTGATGGTATTAACGCTATTCCAGTCGGCTTGTTTTTGGAACCCGAGATATTTCTCTGACAGCATGGCAAGCACCATGTTGGGCGCTCTTTTATAAATAGGGTCCAGACCCGTCCACTCTCTGGCGAAGGGCGAATTGGGGTCCAGGACTACCGTCTCGACATGCCTACGATACTCCCTCACATCAGCAGGACGACAACGTCCCTTGTTCACGTTATTCGCAACATAGGCCTCAACCGCATGCTGGACATAAGCGGCCTTTTTCATGCTGATGATCTCTTGGTCAAGAACACCGCTGATATCCTCTGACGTGAGCAGCCGTTTGCAGGCCTGGAAGATCACGATGACCTGGCCTGGGCCTGGGAGATATCGTTCCACAGCAGATACGGATAGATATTGACTCTGTCCCGTCTGTGCCGTGGAGCTGCTATTCTTGCCGCGGTGTGGTGAGCTCCCACAGAGTTGCAAGTTGGTGATCTCGATGTTGAGCCGTGCATAGACTGCGTAGAATAGATCTTCGATGGTCTGGAGGAGCTGCGCGGTGGAGTCCTGAGCCATCTGGTCCTCGACCTGTTCGATGTGGAATTTTATGCCGCTGGGCGCGTTGTCGAGCTGGAGATGATGAAGGTTAGTCGAAAAAAACAATCATTGTGTGGTGTCTGTCCATCTGAGCATTTCCCTCCTTATGAACTGGGAAACGATACTACATACCTCCACGCCATACGCCATCAAAATGATGAAGACGAACTTGGCAATGCCATAAATCCTGGAATATACTGCTACGATACAGTCATGCCTTTCCCTGGCCTGCTGCAGTGGTTCTCTTTCTCCGTCCCGGTGAGAGCTAGCACGCGCTACGGGCATCTGGACACTTTTTGGTTTCTGCATCATGCTGCTGGAAACTGGAAATCGTTGGGTGGTTAAGATGATGTGGAAAAACGAGAATGGATGGATTCTGATGAGAGTGGAAGCTAGAGTTCGGGATGTAGCGTGTATGAACGATCTATCTAATATTTGTTCGTTCGGTTTGTAGTTTGTGCCTGCGTTCAGTAAGGTACGGAGGGGATGAAGACGAGGACGAGAGGCTTTGTGGGAAGAGGAGTATAAAGAGGGGAAAAGAAAAGAAGGGTAGGAAGGGTAGGAAGGGTAGGAAGGAAGATGGGTCAGGACGGAGAGGGAGGCTGATGTTGAAGAACGAGCAGGCAAGTTGCAGCTGGTACGGAGTTGCTCCTTTGTTTGTTCTCCCCAGCCTCCCTCGACTGTAGTTCTATACCTCTTGCATTCACGCGCTGGCAATTGAGAACGAGGGTTTTTATTTGTCCAGGCTTTCTCCTTAAGTGTATTGAAAAAGGAGAGGCTGGTGGAGGGGAATGAAAAACGGTGAGTGAATATGATTTGGTGGGGATGGTGCGGGATGGGGTGTTATATCTATGGGCAATATACTATTGTGATACGTGCATCGTGTATACGATCTCATTGTTTTATAAGGATAAGCCAACGTTGTGGGGAGGTGGTTGTGATACAATAAAGAAGGAAAAGGTGAACACTCTCATTGAGATATAATCAATGCCCGCCCTCTCATTACATAGACCTCTGAGAGTCGATAATAGCGAGCATGAATTAATAGGCAGTTCAGGCAGAGTCCACATTACATTTTCTCTCCCATTCATACAATGGCATTCACCCATTCTCGATTTCTGAAGGGCTGGGGATGTTAAATCCACTATCCCCGCAGTGGATGTGAATTTGTCTCGAGGCAAACAAAGATGTGGTCAGATTATGGTCATACTGTGAATAGGGAGTTATCCAGGGATAGCACTGCAATTGAGTTCATTGGGTGTTCATGGCGCCTGGTTTGGAGGGAAAGCAAGCAATATCACAGTCAAAGGAAACCGCAGAGAATATATAGTTAAGAGTTAAGAGC
The DNA here is from genome assembly GCF_000003525.1 of Blastomyces dermatitidis ER-3. NCBI lineage: Eukaryota > Fungi > Ascomycota > Eurotiomycetes > Onygenales > Ajellomycetaceae > Blastomyces > Blastomyces dermatitidis. Next base: position 2,074,218 of record NW_025544775.1, read on the forward strand.
TTCTAACAGCCCCTTCGAATAATGTGGCCGCTCAAACGAAGAAATGCGGAAGCGTATTCAGAAACGAGGGACGTTGTTCAGCTTCGAGGTTGATGCTGTGGTTGCTAAAGTACAAATCCACCCATGCTATCATCATATAAATAAATGAATACGGATAGCTGTGCGACATTTGTAGATAGCTAACCTTTCATAAGACACATATCTGACATCTCGCACACGGCCAACTATACCAATCAAATCCACGAGCGGTAATGTTTTCAAAGAGGCATAAAATAAAAAGTAAAATAAAAAATTGCAAACATAGACGGTACGAGGAGCTCTATAAAATATATATATATGTGTATATATCTTTCGTATGATATATTTATGAGAAATTTTGAAATATGGACACAGGAATGTATATATATATGAAAGATATGAAAAAAAGGAGGTAGGAAGGGTTAAAACATAATAGAAAGAAATTCAGGGGAAACAAATTTCAAAACCTAAATGTGGAAGGTGTAAACCTTGCGGATCTCCTCCATGAGAAGATGAACATCCAACACCACAGCTGTTGATTTGGATTCTTGTATCTCCTCAATCTTCTTTTGAACATATCCTCTCCAATTGTTGGGGAGGGCAGAGTAGAAGATGTCAAATACCCACGCATCTGGGGGGGTAGCATCCATCATCTCCAATTTCATGATAGCGGCCCGGAACTTATCAAAGAACATGTGCAGGTTAGTGACCTGCGTGCCACCAAGTGAGGTGAATTCCAGGACTGCCTCACGGTGTAATTGTGTCTTTGGGATGGAGTATTCCTCTTCGATTGCATGCCAGAGGGTATAAGCGATCCAATCCTCATCATATTTGTAAAAATGTGGCCTGACGGCGGCACCCAATGAGTTCGAAATGAATGTGTAGAGCCATCGGTTCCTAGCATCCCAAAAAGGAGCCCATTCAACATCTTGAAGGGGGTTCTGGGCCTGCTGTTTCTCTATTATATTCCAACACTGTGCATCAACTAGTTTCAATTTCATGGAGATGCTCCAGGTGGTGTAGTTGGATGTGCCGGTTAGACTGTTTGGCCTCACAGCATTCTTGACATCTTCCTTGAATTGGGAGATTGCCTTGCCAACACGGCTATCCGGATCATAGAGGTTGTATTCCAACCTTTCACCGAGATTGGGATCCCATGTGGGCGTACGGGCCGTAGAAGTGGTGGGAGGATGATTGTTGACATCCTGAGATTGATTCTTAGAGGATCTCTGTTGACGGAGTTTTTCCAGTTGTAATTCGAGCTCTAGGGCTCTACGCCTCTCCTTCTCCATCTCAAATGTCATCGTAAGATGCTGCATCTGCTGGTCTGATATGGCCTCGCCCGAACGGTAGACACCTGGGTGACCGGTATTCTCATCATGAGAGCCAGCTTCATCAAGCTGTCGGGTAGATCAGTGGGCCGGCCTGACTGTGTCAGGGGCTGTATTCAAACCAGATTCGAATCGGAAGGGTGTTTCGGGAGGTTCATTAATGGAGCTTTCAAATGCTCCAGGAGGATGTCCACTGACAGAGCTTGAGTGTGAAGAATCATCATCACCAGCAACTGACCCAGTGGGTAGGACGCGAGATCGTGAACGTGTGTGAGAGTGAGATCGTGATGGATCCGCCATTTTGATATTCATTTATTGGATCCTTGCCAATATTGTTTTCTTTTTCTTGCTTTTTTTTTTGCAATGTGGTGCATTCCCCGCAAGCTTCTTCTAATGCTGCCGGCGTTGATTTTTCAAACCTTGATTGCCACCCTAATCTCGTAGTGGTTTTGATGTATTTAATCAATTACACACAGTGACGACGCAGATTTCTGTTTCTTCCATTTTAATCTCACCTATTTTGTATGATAGAACTGTGCTTGATTGATTGATTGATTGATTATATCTTTAAGTTGATGTCTGCATCCCGTAAGGGCGCTATGCATTGTTTAAAACTATTCTAAAAAACAGAATGATAATTTGTAGATATATATTATATTATATTAAATTTCTATGAGAAAATAACATATAATTATTAATTTATTAAGCTTTTTAAAATACACAGTCTGTATTTACAAATATATTTATAAATATAAATTATTTTCATATAAAAATTAAATATCTTATAGATTATATATATTTTTAAAAAATTTTATCTTGAAATTCTTATTTATTATTGATTTATTTAAATTTTTAATAAAATTTTATATTTTAAAATACTATTTTTATAATAACTATGTATTATTTATACTTTAAAATTGTAATATAAATAAATTATTATATTAAATTATTTAAATATATTTATATTTAATAAATTATTTTTCAAAATTTAAAATTTCAAGAATTTTCAATATTTTACTTGTAATTTATAAAAAAAATTATAATAAAAAAATAAAGAAATTCTTAAAAATTAAAATATAGAATTCTTATATAAAATAATTTAATATTTAGTAAATTATAATATATTTATATAAGAATTATTATGTTTAATAATATATAATATATATTTCTTAATTTATAATAAAATGTTATATATTTTATTTTACTGTATTTTATTTTCTAATTAAATCTATATTTTAATTAATTTTAACTATATTATAATAATTTTGAATTATATTATACTATAATATAAATCTTGATATTTATAAATTATAAATTAAAAAATTAAAAAAATGAATATTTATTAAGATATTAACATTTAAAGTTAATTGTAATTAATTTACAAAGATGAGTATTAAATGAAAATAAGTATTAGATAGTTAATTATATTAAATATCTTAAGTAAGACTTAGTTGAACTGACTATGTAATTAGACTGGCCGCCGGGATCATGAATTTCATGTTTGATCTCATTTGGTCTGGTCTCATACATTTCTTAGCATGAATCCCGCTGGGACTGGCTATTAAAAAAACATGTAAAGTGACTATATATCAGATCTTAAAATGAAATCATGACTTGAAAAAAATGAGAAAGTGGTCTCATTTGATCCCATTTAGTCTCATTCTTGGCATAAAGTTACTATTTTTAGACATTTTAAGGTTTTTTTTAGACTATTTTTAATTTTTTAAAAAGTAACACTTTTTGATAACACTTAAATGAGATTTAAAGTCATTTAAAGCAATAAAAATAATTTAAATTGAGAAGTAGAAATCATGGTCTCATTTGGAAAATGTGACAAGAGTAGACAGTAAGTCTCACTGAGATAGTATGAGACCACTATCTAATGTTAAAACTGTGTAATGAGATCAGTTAAATTGATAATGAGACTATTAAAAAATCTGGTCCTGATCTCAGACACGGTCACACAGTCAGTCTATATGTAATTATATCTGAGATTAGAACTAGATTTTTTAATAGTCTTATTATCAATTCAACTGATCTCATTACATAATTTTAATATTAAATAGTAGTTTTATACTGTCTCAGTGAACTTACTGTCTACTCTTATTATATTTTTCAAATAAAATCATGATTTTCACTTCTCAATTTAAATTATTTTTATTACTTTAAATAACTTTAAATCTTATTTAAGTATTATTAAAAAAGTATTACTTTTTAAAAAATTAAAAATAGTCTAAAAAAAACCTTAAAATGTCTAAAAATAGTAACTTTATACTAAGAATGAGACTAAATGAAATCAAATAAGATTACTTTCTCATTTTTTTCAAGTCATGATTCTATTTTAAGATCTGATATATAGTCACTTTATATGTTTTTTTAATGATGAGTTTCAGCAGAATTTATAGAATAGTTGAAGGTTGTATTGATAGATCTATCTACAGAAACATAATATAGTGATGAGTTATATAAGATTACTAATCACAACGGCTGTAAGAGTCAACACCTTCTCTTGAGATAACAAGAATCACATACAAAAACACTCAAATCATTAAGATAGTCTGTCAAAATCAAATACAAATGTAAAATTAAACATTCTCAACTTTTATGGCTGTAAGACCTAGTAAAATCATGAATTGTATAAATGTCACAGTATCTAAAGATTTAGTGAGTTCATCTGCTATTATCTGAGTGATGAAAATGTATTCTAAATCAATGACTCTCTGATTCAACTGTCAATATGAAAAATGAAAATGTGTGTCAATGTGCTTACTTCAGACTGTAATGACTGTCATCTTTATAAAATCTATGATATTCTTATTATCAGTAAGAATCTGTATCAGAGATGTAGTGATAAAGTTAAGCTTAATCATGAGATTCTGAATTCATGTTGCCTCACAGATCATCTCACTAAGAGTCATATATTCAGTCTTATTAAAACTTAGAGATACACAAGATTGCTTCACTGAATGTCATGAAATCAGACTATCTGCAAGCTTAAAAACATAGCTGAATATTGATTTTCTATCATTATTCAAGAGACCAGCTCAATCAGAATCTGAGTAGCTGAAGAATAGATAGAAATCATTGAGAAAATTAGAGAGAATAGAAAGATCAGTAGAAATGAAAGAAACAGATCTCTCATACAGACTGTGTCTGTAGAAAATGCTCAGATTCATGATTTCTTTCAAATAATATATAATATATAATAGAGCCTTTCAACATTGAGATGTTGAATTAACATTTCATTGAGTGAGTAGTGAGACAGTATGAGTGATATCAGAATGTGTTTTAACTGCAAGATATTATAAGTAATTCACACTATATTGATATCACTGAATTGTGAAATCAGTCTCTTTCTCAGATATAGAGAAATTATTAATATGAAATTCATTCTTTATTAATATTCTGATAACAGCTGTATCATCAAGATAGAAATCTTTAATAAGATATTTAATATATTGATAATATATTAAATCAATTCTTTTATCTGAATAATTGATCTTCATACTTAAATACTTGATTAGTTAATATAGATTCTTGACTTTTAATTTCTCACTGAGTATACTCACTAGTCAATCAGCATTCTCAGAAGCTTCAGATATGATGTTAAGATCATCAATATAGATTGTTATATAGAAGTAATATCTGAATATATAATACTAGAGTACTGAATTATGAGTACTGACTGTAAATTCAAGATCACTTAACAGAGCTGTTAAGTAATTATATCAGATCTTCACTGCAGAGTTCAGACTGTATAGACTACTCTCAATTATACAGACAAGCATTTTCAGTGAATCTATCTCAAATTCAGTGAATTGTCTCATATAGATCTTCTTAGTGAGATGCTTATAAAGATATATTATTACTATATTTACTTAACAGAGTGTTCAACTGTGTAGTACTACTATTATAAAAAGAATATAATTAACAGTATTAGTAATGACAGAAGTGTAGATCTCTTCTCTAGAATTCTTCTTAAGTCAGTTATTATAAATCACTCAATGTAATTTTCTAAGAATATTATTAGAATCAGTATTCAGATTTACAGATCTATCTTTCTTAAGAAACACTCAACAGTCTGAAGTAATCAGTTCACTTCTTGAGATATCAGATCTAGAAATTAAACTTTATATATTATATCTCTTCAGATTAGTAATCTTGTATTGTATAAACTTCTTTCAATAATCTTCTACTCTTTCTGACTGAGATGTAGCATTCTTGTAGAACTTCAGAAGGTTACTTATAATAAAGCTCAGAGTATATATAGTCAGTGATTTCACAGGCTGCAATTATATAGAATTCAGATTATTAATATTAAGAGTATCTTCATCATTAATCAGATAAATATCAGATTTCAGTTCAATAACATGATTAATGAGTTTCACAGATATAGTAATCAGTTTTTCAGTGATTGAAAATCTTATATCACTACTGATAATAATCTTATCAGATTTGAAATATTATAGACAATATATCAATGTATCACTGAATTCAATGATATGATAGAAATCAGCATGTGAAGAAAGCTTATTCACAGATCACTGAAATTCATGCAAGTGAATAAAAATCTCTGCACTTAATCAGTGAAAATGTCTCATATTCAGCAGAGTATTTGTAAGTACATATCAAGAAATCTTATATGAACTTGAAATCACAGAAGTCTCTACAGTAGAGAATCAAAATTTTGAGTTGTAAAGAACTGTAGATATGAGAGTATTATTAGTTATTATAATCACTGTCTCTAGAACATCTGCTCAGAACTTCTTAGAGAGATTATCTTTCAAAAGAGCAGCTCTAATCTGTTTTATAACAGTATGAATCTCATGTTTGAAAACATTATTCTGATGTGATGAATGTGATGCTGTTGATTCTCATTTGATATTATATGAATTCATAACTGTGTGTATATATGTAAATTCAAAAACATCATCAATATTGATCTGTAGAAAAGCAGGAATTGTATATCTGAGACTACTCATGAATCTGAGTCACAACTCAAAGTATTGAATAGCCTCATTCTTGAACTTTAAAAAATATACTCAATGATAGTGAGTTATATCACAGATGATAAGTATTCAGTATCTGATTCTCTGATGAGACTCTAAGAAGTGATTAGAGAGGTCTTTCAATATATATCTGTCATCTGCAAGGTCAATATGAATCTTCTCAATGAGTTAAATAGATCTAAACATTAGTGTTTTTGAATAATCTTGTATTATATCTATCTTGACACATTTCTTGTAAAAGAACTTAGTCTTAGAATCTTTAATTATAACTTCAGTATAAGAATTCTTAGCTATAGCAATTATAGCATCAGTATAAATGTGACTGAGATCACAGTGTCAGTTCAAAAGAGTCTTTGATATTCTTGTATTCTGTGTTTTCACATCTGCAGAATTGATGTTATTAATAGTAGTAATAGCAGTCATAGAAAGATTAACTTTTCAGTTAAAATTGTACTTATAAAATATCATTACAAATTCACAATATACTTGACTGCTCTGTTTAAATGATTGAGATTCTCATTAAACTCTTATTTATTAATCTTATATATATTGTTCTGAGCAGTCTGAACTTGTAAGAAATCCCGCTTCTCACGGATTCTTTACCTCTATTTCTATCTCTCGCGTAATTAATAGGGCTAGCGGCCCTTGACTACACACAACTATATAGACTGAAGTTCACAAATACTATTCACAACTCAGCTTGAATACTATTATATATTTAATCTCTACATTTTATCTTTCTACTGTGAATACTTCTAGTAGTTAACAGTATATATCACATCAAGCTGCAAATACCTGAATAATCACCTGCAAGTACTTATTCTTACATTTCAAGCTCAGTCAGTCAGCAATCATCTGTTATGACTGAAAGAACTAGAAACTTGCATGCTTCAATCTCTGCAAACTCTACTACAGACACTCAGAAGCAGTCACTTAAATCATGAATAATTTCTATGAAAGAAGTCTCAGAGAACTTATTAATCACTTATAAGATATTATTCTCTACATCTATGACAGAGAAACTCTCTGAACTCATGAATAAATCAATCTCAGTGAAGAACATTCTTGAGTATCTCTTATAAAATCAAGCTATTTTTCTACAAGAAATGCTTACTGTCTGTAAACACTCTCAAATCAAGTCTCTAGACATGATCTTCAGAGACATCTATGAACTGAAAAGAAACTTTCTTAAGCTGTAATTACTTAAGATCACTTATTGAATTACAATCTATAAAAGCTTTTACAAGTTTGTATTTGAAATTGACTTACAAGCCTGACTGTGTGATATAAAAGATGAAGAAGCTGTTATCTATATAATAACAGATCTCTATTACACTGAAGTCAAGAATTAACTGAATTATCTAGAGAATGATCATGAGAGATTTCACTGATCTATTCTTAAGATCTATTTAAAGAATAAGTTGAAGAACTCTGTGAGCTGAACAGAGAATATCTGAGCTGTGATCATCAATATTAGAAAAAGAGGTGAGAAATCTGATAAAGACTACTCATAGTACTTCATAAAATTATGATGTAAATTAAGATCTGTGAAAACAGAGCTCTGAAACAAGATCTGAATGATGATATTTATAAAGAGACTGAATAAAGATATGCAGAACAAGCTCATTGAGTAAGACTCTAAGCTCTTAACTCTGAAGAAACTGATAACTCTTATTCATCACTTACAGATTACTGTAAGAGTCACAGATCTGTGAAGAGTGAATCACTGATCAGCTCTGTAAGAATCAGAATAACAGAGAACAGATTTATCAGAAAAAGATGATAAAATATAGAGAGATTCATATCTGACTGCTGAGTAGAGAGAGAGAGCTTTATAAGCTTCTGTAAATAGAGTATATAATAGAGAGATTAAGAAAAAGAGACTCTGCTTTATCTATTCTAAATCAGAACATCTCTGCACAAACTATCTGAACAAACTAAAATAGAAATTTGAGAAGTTATGAACAGAGTCAGTAACAGCCTTCTTAAGAATCTTGAAGCTGATATCTGAATCTGTTACTTCTTTAATGAAAATACTTACTTCTAAAGAGAGACTGCACTGCAGTACTACTGCTCTGCAAGTATTAGAAGTATTAATGAACTCAGAATCTCAGATTACTGTAATATCTCTAAAGCTCATGAAATGAATGAGCTGAAAGATAAAGACTGAGAACCTGCTCTTATAATAAGTAAAGTGTGAGAACTTAGATCTGAGAACTGAGAAACTTACAAGAGTTATTTTTGAATTACAAGATCTCTCTGAAATCTGAAGAAGATTTACAGAAACTGTGATTATCACAGACATTATAGATAACATGTACTTGAGACTTACATGACTTTAAAGACATAATTCACACATAGCTGTCTATAAGTCAGGTTTATACTTCTGATCAGTGTTGACAGACTTACTTACAGAGATAGAATCAGTTAATACTGCAGAGTTGATTAGAGAAGACAAGCTCATCTATATAATAACTTTACAAGTGTCTAAGAACCTTGCAGTTATGAAAACTGAGCTTCAGATATTAAAGAAATACTGAGATCTTACAGAGATATTTAGCTCAGTAAAGACAGCTGAGCTTCTCTCTCATTATAAAAAGAATCTAATAATAGATTTAATAGAAGAGCAGAAACTCTTCTAAGAATTAATCTATAAGCTCTTTCATTATGAGACAAAGATCTTACAGATCTATGTAAAGAAGAATCTGAAGAATAACTTTATCTGATCTTCACAGACCTCTGTGAAAGCTTCTGTGATATTTGTAAAGAAGAAGAATGAAGATCTCAGATTATGTATAGATTACTATAATCTGAACTTCAAGATAATAAAGAGTCACTACTTTCTATCTCTGATTGAGAATGTGATTAATCATCTTACAGAAGCTGTCATATTCACATAATTAAATGTAATTAATATATATACACAGCTGTGAATACAGTCTGAAAATGAATAAAAGACTGTCTTTAGAACTATACTGAAATTATTTAAATATCTAGTGATGTCTTTTGATCTGACTACTACTCTTATAATATTTCAGTCTTTTATTAATAAAACACTTCATGCATATCTGAATATCTTTATAGTAATATATCTGAATGATGTGATGATATACTCTGTGAAGAAGAAAGAATATACTGAGCATATGTAAAGTGTATTGAAGATCTTAGATGAGACAGAACTGTATATTAAGCTCATAAAGTATAACTTCAGTGTCTACTAAATTAATTTCCTAGAATATATAATCACTGCAGATGATATTCAGATGAAACCTTTATAAATTGAGACTATTCTATCATGATCAGAGTTAACTAGTATTTATGAAATTCAGATCTTTCTGAGCTTTGTGAATTTCTATAGATGATTTATCTTTATATTCATAAGAATCTTCTTAACTCTTACAGACATACTGAAGAGTGAAAATAAGAAGAAGTCATCTCATAAACAGAGAATGAAAAGATTATTGAGAAGAGAGAACTGTGAGAACTTTCTTATCTCAGAAGCTCACAGAGTCTTTATAAGATTAAAACAGATATTCACAGATATAGTGATACTGTTTCACTTTGATCTCTTACTCTTAATCAGATTAAAGACAGATGTCTTCTTCTTTATAATTTCAGAAATAGTCTTATAACTACAGTTAAATAAGAACTGAGTTTCAGTAGTCTTTTTCTCATAAAAGATGCAATCTGTGAAGATCAACTATAACATTTATAATCAGAAGCTTCTTATAATAGTGAAATTCTTCTATCACTGATATCACTACTTTGAGAGTTTTATAATAGTGATTACTGTTAGAACTGATCATGACAGCTTATAATAGTTTACTTCAATTAAGAAACTCTCACAGTGACAGATTCACTGAGCTCAGAGACTGAGTGAGTTCTGATTTAAGATAGAACATATCAAGAGAATTAAGAACTTAGTGAATGAACTCTCTTACAGATCAGACTATATTAAGAAGATCAGAATAACAGATATAGAGAGACTAGAGAAGACAGAAAAGCTTTACAGAATGCTTAGACTGAGTGTTATAAAGAGATTGACTAAAGAGTCTCTTAATCTCTTATAAGAGAAGAGAGAAGAGAGAGAGAAGAAGTCTGTATAACTACTCTCTATAACACTGAGAGTCAACACTCTGAGAATCTCTGTGAGAATTCTTAGAGAGAGTATCTATAATCTGAAGAGTTTGTGAACTTTAAGAAGTACTGTGAAAGACCTGATGTAAGAAGAAACAGAGTATAAGTCTTCATAAGATCTTCTATTCAGATTATCTGAACTGTAACTGAAGAATGAATATACTCAGTATATTCAGAAACTGCTTATAACAGAGATCAACTCTGCAGAAATAAAGAGTTGAAGAGACTTAAATAATCTCTTGTAAAGAGAGAGCTGGATTTATATACCTGTAAATGAGTTTCTATATATAGAACTTATTAAAAGGCATCATGACTCTTCTCTAGCAGGTTATTTTATAGATATTAGAACTTATGAGTTGCTTATAAGAAAATACTTCTAACTGAAGATGTGAGAACTTGTGAAGAAGATAGTGAATTCTTGTACTATTTATCAGAGTTCATAGATAGTGTGATTCAGATCATATAAAGAACTTACTTCTTTACTCATTCTGCAGAAACCTTGAGAACAGCTAGAAATAAATACTCTTATAAGCCTCTCTGAAAGTAAGAATATATATAATGCCTGCTTTGACAGTGTGCTGATGATAGTGAATCACTTTACTAAGATAACACACTTTATACTCATCTGTAAGAACTTGAAGTCAAAGAATTTGACTTATATCTTTATCTATGATGTGATCTGATTGCATGAATTGTCTATAAACATTATCTCAGACAGAGAATCAATCTTCATAGAAGAGTTCTGATCTGATCTGATAATTATACTGAAGATCTCATAAGATCTAAGTATGACTTTTCATCAACAGACAGATAATCAGATAGAATATCTGATGAGTATATTAAAACAGTATCTGCAGTGCTTTGTCAATTACAATCAGAATGACTGAATGCATTGATTATTACTTACAGAGTTTGTGTATAATAACTCAAAGTATGTCAGCACAGATAAAACTCTCTTTAAAATACTTACTGAGACTCATCTGTAGATGATCTTGATAAATCTGCAAGAGTATACTATAGAGTGTGATAATGTCTGTGAACAGATTGAGAGAATTCAGAATATCTGAGAGAAAGTCTGTGAATTCTTGAGAAAGACTCAAGAGTATCAAAAGAGATACTATAACTTTAAGTATATTATAAAGAGTTTTAAGAAAGATAATAGAGTCTAACTGAGTTTAGAAAACATTATTATATAGAGATCTAGTAAGAAGCTGAATCTCTTACAGACAGAGTCTTATAAGATTATGAAGAAAGTTAGCTCACAGTTTTATAGATTGAAACTGTCATCTGAGTTATAGATATATAATGTTTTTCATGTCTCTTTGCTTCACAAATACAAGAAATTCTCAGAAGAGAACTCTGTAACTCATCACTCTATTTACAAAGTACTAGAGAGTGAAAGAGAATATCAGATCAAAGAGATTATTGACTTAGAGAAGCAAGATCACAAGCTCTGATTCAAGATTCAGTGATAAGAGTATTCTGATAAGATGAATAAGTTCACTTAAGAATTATCTGAGCAGATAAGACATCTGCAGAAGCTGAGACATGACTTTCATACTATAAATTCTAACAAGTCAGAATGATGTGATCTTTGCTAAGAACCTGATTATAATAAAGATATTAACACTGTCATTTGCAAATTCTAGTCTATAAGATGATGAGTTTCTACTGAGATGAACAGTCTGCAGTGTATACAAGAGAAGAAGAAATCATATTCTTATTAAAACTAAAAAACAAGAAAATAAACAGAGTTATGAACACAATTTGAAGACTAATAAAGAAAAAATAAAGAAAACTCAAACTCATACTCTCAATATCTGTAATACTCAACTTCTTTATAACTATCAATTTCTTTCTTCAAAGAAGCAGAGAGTATTATATCTGTGATACAGACAATTGTTACATTTGATACAAAGACTGTCAGAAATACACAGACTTCAGAAGAGCTGAACATCAGAGTATACATAGTTACAGCAGAGTCTTGAGAGCTGATCATCTGTGTGTATAATCAGATATCTCTTACAAAGCTGTATCTGCTCTCTCAGTTGTACTGAAGTATTCAGCTCAGAAATAATTGAGATATAGAGAGAGAACTTATCTGTTCAGATTAACTTCTGTTGCAAATTCATGATATTCACATTGCCTTGATTATCTGAATTTTATAAGTACTCAGAGACTCATCTCTCATTGATAATGAGATTGTGAAAATGCACTGCAGTGTGAGAATCATTGATGAGAAATCTAGACATATTTGTATATATCTGGTCAGAGATTGTGTGAGCAGAAGAAGAGTGATCATAGGCTCATAGAGCTGCAGAAGACACTGACAACACTGAAAGCTTTACAAGAACTGTCAGCTAGAATCTGTAAGAAATTACTTATGAGAAGACTTACAGTAAAGAAGAGAACTGCACTGCTTAAAGTCAGAAACTGATCTGAGAGAGAGATAAGAGAGACTGCTGATCTGAAGATCAGATGCAGTGATAAGACTGAAAGAGATAAAGACACAGTTGTAAGTGACAGCATCTCTGCTTCATCAGCCAGTAAAAAGCAATTAGAGAAGTTATGAAAACACTCATAAGAAGCTCAGCAGCAGCCAGATATTATTACAAAGATATTGAAATTAAAAAATTTTTATTCTTGAGAGATTCTTGAATTAATACACAGATATTGTTAGAAACACTCTCTCTCTATCATCTGAATAAAAACACTTCATGAATGAATGAGAATACTCATAGTTTATGAGAATGAGAGCTGTTATAGAAAAAGAGAAAAGAAGATGAGATTTCATGAACAGATCTGAAATATTTATACTACTCTAGAGAGATTTGCTTACACTGTGAGTGATTCTGTGAAACAGTCAAATCACTCTAGTAAACAAGAGTAATTATAAATTGCAGGCCTGAATCTTTCTATATAACTATAAAGAGTGATTACAGACTGTGAATATCTTGATTCTACAATTCTACAGAGTTGATGAAAGAATGAAAAATTCCTTACAATTCTACAGTGTCAAAGAACAATGATTTATAAGAATAAGTGAAAGATCAACTTATAAATGTTTCTTTTTAATAAAGATAATCTCACAGAGAGTGATTCATCTGTGAGATGAATCTATGTGATGATTATACAAAGAATCTCATAGAAATAATTGAGAGTTAACTAAAACTCTTCTATATAAAAGATATGAGATAAATCTGTGTGATAGTCAGAGAAGAATCTGTAGATTATAAAGAATCTTATGAAATAAGAAACTGAGTGACAGACTCTTTTCTCTTCATAGTAACAAGGGATTTTTCCTCACTGAGATTTTTATAGATGTAAAGAGTTTTTAGTGAGTATCACTGCAGTGTTGAGCTGATTCTATGAAGTCACTCAGTGAAAGACTTTGTGAATGAAGTCTTAGAGAGAGAGAAGTATGTAAGAAATCTCACTTCTTACAGATTCTTTATCTCTATTTCTATCTCTTATATAATTAATAGAGCTAGTGGCTCTTGACTACACACAACTATATAGACTGGAGTTCGCGAATACTATTTATAACTCAGCTTGAATGCTATTATACATTTGACCTCTACATTTTATCTTTCTACCGTGAATACTTCTAGTAGTTAACAGTACATATCACGCCAAGCTGCAAACACCCGAATAATCGCCTGCGAGCACTTATTCTTACAGAACTGTATGAAAAATAACACTGTTCAGAGCTCTGTAAATGAAAAATGAGAGAATAGTGAAAGATAATATAAATCAGAATCTCTGATCTTTAAGCTTTATAAATGAGAGTAGATTGACTGTAATATTAGAGATATAGTGAACATTCTGCAAGTTAATATTATCACTCTCAATCTTCAAGATAACAGTTTCAATCTTCTTGACAAACTCAGTTCTCTCAGTCACAGAATTGACAGAGATATTATCATTAAAAGATTTAATATTTGAAAAAGAATGAAACTCATTCATCATATTCAGACTTGTATATGTGTTCAAATATCAAGATCTAGAGAATGATTTTTCAGTGACTGTGAAAGAGAAATAGAACTCAATCTTTGTAATTACTGCATTTGCTGCTGATTGAGAACTTATCAAGTCATTCTTCTTCTCTTTCTTCTTATCATTCTTCTTTTTCTTTTTATCAGAGTGTAAGATGAAACATCTGTTAACAGTATATTCATATCTTCTGCAGTGAGTGCACTTTTATACAGATGTGCTTTTATTCTTATCTTTGTTCTTATCTTTATTCTTATCTTTGTTCTTTTTCACAGTCACAGAATCAGCCTGAGACTGCTTTTTCTACTCAGTAATGATCTTCTTAAATATACAATTGATTAGTTACTTCATCAAATTATTGATATTAATATTGACAATGAGTCTCTGATCAGTGAAGAAAAACTCATTCAAATATGTCTTGATAAATGATCTTTGATAATCTTGTAGATTGTTGAGGAAAAGATTATAATATATATTCTCAGTACTCTGACAGAGCTTCTTGTGATGAATAATAAAATAGTGAAAATGTCTCTGAAAAGTAAGATAATCATTCTTCTTAACTTATAATTTTATTAATTTCTTAAAGATATTAACTTGTTCTTCTGTCAGTGATATTATATATTCAATATTGATCTTGTCTCACAGAGCTGCAGTATTGTCAGCTTTCAAGGTTTTAATAGTGATTTGAATGTTTTCAATAAGACTCAATAGTATACATCTATATAGAGACTTAGAACAGATTCTTCACTTCTCAGAGTTAATATAATGTGTAAAAGAAAATTTATGTTGAGTTCTCAATAGAATGTCAGTTTCATTAATAACTTCTGCATCAGTCAACATATTACCACATCAGACTTTATAATTAGAGTCATTAAATGTGATCACTGATTTGATATCTAGTGTATATTTGACTTTCTTCTAGTATTTTCACAACTCATCTCTCATAGTATCTCTTTGTGCAGAGACAGATATAGTGAGATGTTAAGTAATTTCAGCTGCAGCTATTTAATTCTGTAGCATCATCTGTATAAGATTTATAAGATTGCCTGCAGTGTAATAGATAGATTGATTCAGATCATCATTAAAAGTCAGCATTCTGAGAGTAAGAGATAATGAAGAATTTAATAAGTTGAAATGAACAGATTCTGTAGATAAATATTGACTCTGCTTTTCTTTATTCTGAAGCTTCTCTGTTATCTTATCATCAAATTTCATACTCTGGTGAAAACTGATCTCAGTCTCATCTTGCAAGTCAGAAGCCTTCTTATAATAAGTGATTATTCTATCAATGAGTCATCTAGTGAAGCATGTGATTCTGAGCCTTGAGCTGAACTCTGAAGTAACAGATGTATCACTTATATTGAGATGACTCTGCCTCTTCTAGATGTGTAAAAAAAAAATAAAAAAGTGATATTCTTCACAATGAAGAACATGCTTTCTTAAAAATATATAAAGTATATGAATCTGCTGACTAGCAGATTCAGGGAAAATGAAATATCTCTAATAAAGAGTGAGAGTCTTTTCAAAAAAGATGAACTATCTGTGTTAAAAAAATGTTGATACAATGTTCTAAAAAGAAAAACATGTTATTCAGACTATAATCTGTAGAATAGTTGAAGATTGTATTAATAGATCTATCTACAGAAATATAATATAGTGATGAGTCACGTGAGATCGCTAACCGCAACGGTCATAAGAGTCAACAGAATTCATATCAAGAAATGTATGAAATCAGATTAAATAAGATTAAATATGAAATTCATAGTTCTGACAGTCAGTCTAGACCCGGCAGAGCCTTGTGTACTGTCACACAAATATAGCCTCTTATGACAGGCTGCGGCTGATCAATTATATAGACTATTTCATTACACTTCATAGATTCTGCTGAAAGCTTCAATTCTCAGACTGCTAAAAAGCTTCAATTCTCAGTCACTAATTCTTAGCTGAAAAATTCTTGAAATTTCTATTCTTCTACTCTGAAGCTTTACTATATATATAAAGTCTCTATTCTTCTACTCTGAAGCTTCACTATATACATATATAAATATTCACTTTAATTACTGATTCTCACACTTTCTCTTTCTTTTCTTCTCTAATATTTTTCACTTTTATATTATAAGATCTATATATTATACTGATCTATTCAGTGTAAATCTCTTATACTTGAAAAACATATATTATCTTCTTGTGATTCAAAGGTTGCTTAAGCCAGTGTACGATTACAGGCGTACGCCGGCTTCTTATATATTGAATCTCGTACGCTAAATTAATTAGTGGCCGCTAGGGCCCCCTTTACATTTGTACGTGTACACTAGTAGTTCGGAAGTGTACATGTATGCTAGTAGTTCGGAAGCGGCTGTGTTATTATCCGATGGTTGTATGTTCTTCTGAACCACATCCTCTCCCATCAGATTCAGTCACGCCCACGTGACCATGTCGTACGCCCTAGCTTCATGTGGATTAGCTCGTCACTAGTGTTTTGCAATTGTGTGACCTATTCCTGATTCAGCTAGTGTCCTGCATATGCTCTCACAAAGAAACTTTCACTATATTACATCACTCATTCACTAACTTTTCTCATTCTTCAATCATCTTCTTCATCATCATCATCATTGAATGTCACTATTTCATTCAAGATTTCTATCTCTTCTTCTGTTTAACTCTTTTCATCTGTTCATCTATCACATTGTACATGTTTCTGACAATGACTCCCTGTTCTCACAACAAGCATCATCATAGTGCTCATATCAGGCAGTTTGTTAGCAGTAAGTGTAATGCATTGTGAAACATGATCAGAACTTGTTTATCTTCTAACAATTGTCAGAACAATGTATTATCATGAATGATGACATATCTTCTTCATCTTCTTATATACTCTTGACTGTTTCTTCTTCTCAGTGAGTTTCTGATTGTGTTTTCTGACATGATTTTGTATAAACACAGATGCTGATGTTTATTTTTATTTGTATAGAATCTTCACATGTTGACAGATTCACATCTGCTGATGATAGTGAACTCAGTGTTGAATCATTGATCAAGAACTTGAAGAACATGATAATGAAGAAATTGTCTGTATCATGTATGACTGAGTCTTCAGCATTCTTCTCTGTCTCTTCTACTGCTTCTTTCTCTGCTGCTCTCTCTCAATCTTCTACACTTATCTCTGTGTCTGGTTCCTCTGCTCCTGCTACTTCTGTTCCCATGATCTCTACTTCTGCTACTTCTGGTTTTATCACCTCTGCCTTTCTTACCAGCTCTCCCTGTTTCAAGAAGATATTACATAGACTCAGTGAATTATGTTTCTCAGCATGTACACTCTCACTCTTCTTACTGACCTCTAGAACAATTTATTGTACAAAGACTGTGTATAATATAACTATCTGAAGCTTGATTGCAGACATCAATTATTACATTCATTTTAAATATTTATGATGAGATAATCATTCATTCATATCAGAGAATCATCTCTTCTCTCAACAGTGTTAAGATTATAAGTCTTTTTCTTTTTCATCTTTTCTTTCTGACACTGATTTTTCTATTCTTAGGAAAAATTGTTATGAGTTTTGCTGTGTATGAAGTTGTGATGTTCATAGACATCAAGAAACTTTTTACAACTGTAAAGTTCAATATTACAGAAATATCTGCTCTGATGAATTTCTTTGAGATGATAGATCTGTATCAGTCTATTCTCTGATATCTGTTATCTGACTTTGTGATACAGGCAAAAGATATCTGTGTTTTTGAAAACAGAAATGCAGATGTTGTACTCTTTTACACCTGTAGATGTGAGGCTTGTACACCTTGTCTGAGATGTTGTTATGAGAATGAGCTGTTCACACACTGCATTCTGCTTTCTGCATTTCTCTGTGTTCCTCTCTCTCTTTCTGAGAAGCCTCATGTGTGTTGTAATTGCATGTACAATTCTAAGGCCAGCAGGTGTTCATTTGATAATTGTTATCCCTGTTTTTGCAGTTTTATACACTAATAATAGTTCTTAGTTGCTTCAGCATCAGAGATCATTTTAATTGAAGATGATAATGCTGCTGAGACTACTCTCTTTCACTCTCAAGCTTCTTCTATCACTTCTTCTCCCTTCTCTGTGAAGAAGGTTGTGCACACACTGAATTATAAGTGTTTAACTCTGAGTGGCTTCTGTTATTCATTCAGTCCTGCACCTTCTTCTTCTTCTGTTTCTTCTGCCTCTATCTCTCCTGTCCTGGCTTCTGATTCTGCGAGTCTCACACTCTTCTTCAATTTCTCTATATGTACATGTATGCATTTCTATATTGACATTTCAGTCAATCTTGTGATCAATGACATTAATATTGTATACAGAGCAGTAGAGAAATCAGAGACATGCATGATATTATTGTAAGAGTGACTTGCAACTCTTGAATTTCTTGTGAATCTCAAGTTTTGAGATTTCCTTTGTTTTTAGTGTTTTTCGGGTGACATGGTGTTGGAAATAGATTAAATGTGTGATATATAAAAATGAATGAGATGTGTATGATAACATTTGTCTTTTACAGCTGATTCTTACAGTTGATGATCAATTCATTATTTCTTTTCTTACACTTTTTCTCTATCTGCTAGTCACTACTCTTATACAATCTTTATATAATACAGTGTTCAGTGACTAGGTTCAGCAGCTTTTAACTTTTTATAATTCTGTCTTACATGTTATACTATCTCTCTTCACTCACTCAGATCACTACAGTGAATGACTCATTAAAACTAATCTTACCTGATCTCTGAGCATTCTCAGAGATTGAGATGACTTAGTCTCACATGTTTATGAATGTTTCAGATAGTTCATTCTCTGTGATCTTTGTAATTGAACTAATGTAAACAGTTGAATTCAACTCTGAATTTCTTTTTCTTCTGCAATCTGACTCACATGCAAGTCTGCTGCTTTGAGACTGCTCTTTATCATATTGCATCTGCTATCTGTGACATGTTATTGTACAACTGACTACAGTTTCATCACTTATTAGAGTGTGATGTTCACCTGATTTCTTCATTTCTTTCCATTCTTTTCTTATAATTGTGAAAAGATCAGAATAAGTGAGATCATCTGATTTGTAAATGTCTATGATTTCTCTTACTTCATGAGGCTTTTCAATTGTAAGTTTCTTCTTTTTCAACACTGATGATAGTGCTGCAGATAATTATAATTCACTCAGGTCTTACATCTTTACTTTCATAAGTCATGAACTATTGATTAAGTTGTGTAAGACTCATCTCTCTGATTCTTTCAATGTGTACATTCTCAGAGAATGTGATTTGAGTATCTTATATAGCTCAAACCACCTAGATTGAAACTTCTCAGAACTCTCATTGTGTACAAGAACTCATGTTCTTATCTTGAGACTTGATTTCTTAACAAGTGAGTCTCATATTCTTTTCAATTGAATTGCTCAGTTCAGGAGTAACTCATTAGCTTTTGCATGTGCATGACTGATCTCTTTCAATCTTAGTTCCACATTCACAACTGTTGTGTCTGCAACTGCTACTGTTGCATCTGTAACTACTCTCTCTTTCACCTTTTCCGAAGCATTCTCCAGGATGCGCGGATGCAATCCATACAACAGGTAGAATGATGAATGCTTGAAGACTGCATGCTGTTGAATTCATGTGATTAATAGCACCT
Source organism: Blastomyces dermatitidis ER-3 (assembly GCF_000003525.1). NCBI lineage: Eukaryota > Fungi > Ascomycota > Eurotiomycetes > Onygenales > Ajellomycetaceae > Blastomyces > Blastomyces dermatitidis. Next base: position 2,094,356 of record NW_025544775.1, read on the forward strand.
GCCCGAGATATTCATCTCATAGTCTTATAGGCTTACTCACTAGATATTTCATCAGCATGTTGCCCAAGATTTCATTCAAGCATTTCATCTTCTCATTTGTCCGCGGATGATATGATGTTGTTCTACAATGTCTTGTCTGTAACTGGCTCATGAAATGCCTCACTGCTTCTTCTATGAGGTTTGCATCATTATCAGTTAGAATCTCATATGGCATTTCATAGTTGACATAGATCTCATTATGTAGAAACTTTGTCATCATCTCCTCTGTTGTCTCTGAAACTGCTTTTATGACTGACCAGTCAGTAGCATAATCAATAGCAGTGATTATTCATCAATTTCCATTTGATGTTCGCGGCAATATGCCTATGAGGTTCATCTCTCATTGTTTGAATGATTGTATTGTATACTTCATCTGATATTATGCTTCTTCACATTCTAATCCTTTCTTAGATTCTTTCACAACCTGGCAATTCAGGCACTTATGAGTGTATATCTGAATGTCCTCAGCCATGCTTGATCAGTACACTCTTGATTTGAGTATGCTCATAAGTTCAGGGCTTTCTAAGTGGCTGAATTCTTTGTGCATGTGAGTCATCAAGTCACATTAAAATGAAGGTTCTAGATAGAGAGCTTCTGTGTATTCTAGATCATAGTAAAGCATAACATCATTTTTCAATTTTCTCAGCTTGAAGTTCAAAAGCATCTCTTCTACTACTTTTGTGAGACACTTGTCATCTGACATCTTGTCATTCTCTAAGTGAGAGATTATGATGTTCACTTATTCTGATTTCTTGCATTCTCTCAGTGCATTTAACATGAATGTCTCTTATACCTGGTTTACAGAACTCTCACTCATGAAATCAGGTCTGTGACTGATTGTGTTCAGCATCACTGCATTCAATTCTTTTCAGTATTTGATATGAAGATTGTATGCTTAGAACTCTGAGATTCAATATGCTAAGCATTTGAAAGGTTTTGTTATTGATTGTAGATAGATGAGACTTTCATGATCTGTGATCATCATTGTTATATGCCTGTTATTAATATATCTATCTCATAACACCAGTATGTGCTTGATCACTAGCAATTTCTTTTCATACACTGAGTAATTAAGCTCAGTGCCTGATAGTTTTCTATCATTATACATCACCAGATGCAGCTTGCTGTTCTTGCCCATCTGTAGAAGAGTGTCTTCAATAGCTCATTCAGATGCATCTGTCTCAATGTAGAAAGGTTTATCACAATCTGGTTGAATAAGCACTGAGAATGTTGTTACACATTCTCTCAGTGTGAGAAAAGCCTCTTTGCATGTGACATTTCAGATGATTGAACAAAACTTCTTCTTTCACAGATTTGCATTCATTTCTCTTAAGAGATCTGAGAGTGATGCAGATATTTATGTGAAATCCTTGATGAATCTGCAGTAGTATGAGATTAACTCAAGAAACTGTTGTACATGATGTATATTTCTCAGCTGCAGTCAATTCACTATGACATTCAATTTCTCTGAGATGAGGTGTATACAGTCATCACTCACTACATGTTCTACAAACTTCAACTCTTTCATTTCAAACACACACTTGGTTAATTTAGCATAGAGCTTATACTCTGTCAGAGTTGTAAGCACTTTATCAAGATACTTCAGATGTTCATTATATGAGTTTGAAAAGACTAGAATGTTATTGAGATATATGAGGCATGAGGTTTCATTCTGTTTATGAAGAATTGTATTCATTATTATTTAAAAGATGATGAGCACATTTATCAGACTGAATAGCATTATCAGGAATTTGAACTTTTCTCATTGTGTATTAAATGCAGTTCATGAGACTGACAGTTCATCTACACAGATCTGTCAGTATTCTGAGAGAAGATTAATCTTTGATAGATATCAGATGTTTTCAACTGTATTCAACTGTTGTTGAATTCATGACAGTGAATATTCATTCTTGATTGTAAGCTTGTTGAGTGCTCAGTAATTGATACATATTTATCACTTCTCACTCACCTTTTTCATGAATAGAACTGGAAAGCCCCACATACTTGATGAGAGTTGTATGAGATCACATTCTAGAAGATCAGTGATCTGATGCTTCTGTTCTTTGAGATGCATTTGTGACAGAGAGTACACATTCTGATTGACTGGTTTTGTGTCCCCTGTGTCAATCTCATGTATGAATCCTCATTCTGGCAGCAATTTCAGTGAAAGATCTGTTCAGAAGATCTTTTTATACTTCTTCAGAAGCTTCTTCATACACTTATCCTTCTGCATATTCTTTATCTTAGTTTTCTTCACTTTCAAGTTCTGTATGATATACAGAATGCTTTCAGATAAGGTCTTGTGAATCATTCTCTTTGCTTGTTAATATATAAGCAGATTTAATCCTTCTATATCAGAGATGTGAAATGTTCTTCTCATATCAGTTGATAGAATCATATGAATCATTTTCTTTCTATTGATCAACTGCATATGACATGTACATCATTGAATCTGCAGATTGAACCTTTGAAATCAATCAAGTCTGAGAATAAGGTTGTATTTCACATTCTGCAGCTCTCACACTCAAATATAGCAAGATCATTCTCTGAAGTGCAAGGAAACTCTTACTTTTACAGATGATATCAGATATCAGTTATCAGATAATCTTATACATCAGAGATTCTTCACTTAATAAATCTCTTTCAATCTTCAGATTATATGATTATCAATATATTGTGTAGAAGCTTCTGTATTCACTAACACTTTTGCAGCCATCTCTTGATTCTTACTCAAGTGCTCTCTATACATTAATATTTCAGGCTCTAAGACATTGAGATGAGTGTCTACTTTATCATTCTCACCTGCATCTCATTCAGAAGCCTGCTTCTTCTTTGCTTTCACAGAATTCAGAGAATTATCTAACACAGGCATCTCTTTCACTTTGAAGACTTTTTATAGAATATCAGTGAGTGTCTCTGAGCTCACTGATCCTGCTAGTTTTTTGACTGTGTACACTGAGTGTAATCTTTTACATCATGATTTTAACATCTGCAGTTGAAACAAGCTCAATGCTTGTGATATCAAGGTTTTCACTCAGAGGATTTCTTTTTCAGAAGATTCAGTGCTTTAGTGATAGCATTCAGATCTAGATTCATTGCATTCAGATGTGTGACTTGTATTATAGAAGTCTGATTATCTGTTCTTCACTGAGATATACTCAATTGCAGTATTTTCTATTACAATTGACTCACTTGTTTCTGTATAATAAGAATGTTGTATGCTTTCTTCACTGTGCCTGGCTGTGAGATTAAGCATTTTCATTTCACTCTCAACTCAGATGTAAGATTATGAATGAAGATCTGTAAATAGAAAGATGTTGAAAGCTCTTCATTCAATATGAGATAGTGTAAGCTGAAGTGTGTAAAGTATGATGTAAGATTACTCACTTATCTACACTCAGTGAAGTATTTATAACACTTATCTTGTGTGTTCACTTTCTCAAAGTTGTGTAAGATTCACTTGAAAAACTTATTTCATATTTATAAGAATGAATATCACTCTGAGTCTGTGAGATTTATCTTTTCATCAGTCATTTATAATGACTTCACTTTTCTGCATAGAAACATGACAGATCTTAAGACTTGTTGAAATTTCATTGACTGCCTGTCTGTGAGTTCATGTTTAATTTGATAATATGATTATATCTGACTTAGCCAGCTGATTGCAGCATCATTTTTTCAGTCACTATTAAAGCTTGATGACTCTGACAGATCTCTCAGCTTGATATATTTCATACTCAGATTCTCATTCTACACAGCAGTCTCTGATAATGTGTATACTTCTGAAGAGATTGTGAATGATTATGATGAGATCTTCAGGTTCAGTATAGTTACCTATCTGTGTAAATATTCAATCTTCTGCTGCAGGTCTAAGATCTGATTTTCTCTATTCTTATTAATGATGGTGATTGTGTCAGTGAAGCTCTTCATAGTGAATACTTGATCTGCAGTGAATGTCAATTATTGTTTGATCTCTGTCTCAGTCTGCCACTGTGTATGCAAGGCCTTGATCTTGTTTAGAATTCTTGTACATATACAGAGCTTTAATTTCAGTTCAGCAGTCTCAGCTGCTTTTCTTACTGCTTTGAGTAAATTCTCTGAGAGATTCTGTATATCTTCCAGTTCAGGTAGCAGAGAAGAGTGTTATTTGTATCAGCTAGAAAAGATATTCATTTCAGTGACTTCTAGTTGATTGTATGATATCTATCATTATATCACTATATCACTGTATTGTTCTATCACTATATCATTATATGATTTCTGTTATCATTGTATGACTCTGATGGTAGTCACCTCTTCTTTTATCCTTCTTTTAAGTAGAGAGTGAACTTCTTTGAATCTGATTCATCACTTTCATTCTCTTTCTCACATCTCATTCATTTGCATCTCATATGTGACATGCGTCTGAGTGTGGAGTTTTCTCTCAACAAGTGAAGCAGTATCAATCAGATGCTCTTCTGCTCATCACTCTTTATACACTATCTTTTGAGGTGTTTTCTAGGACCACACTGACATGATAACTATAAATTGCTTCATAGACAGAATTATCATGCCCTGGAGAAGTCTGCACTTCTCACCAGTTTTTAGACATGCTATCAGATGTGATTCAAAGGTTGCTTAAGCCAGTGTATGATTACAGGCGTACACCGGCTTCTTATATATTGAATCTTGTATGCTAAATTAATTAGTGGCTGCTAGGGCCCTCTTTACATTTGTACGCGTACGCTAGTAGTTCGGAAGCGTACGCGTACGCTAGTAGTTCGGAAGCGGCCGCGTTATTATCCGACGGTCGTACGTTCTTCCGAACCACATTCTTATTAGAAATAATTATTCACTTTTATTATCTTCTTATTAGAAATGATTACTCACTGAGATATCTGAACATGTAATAATATATAAGAAATAAAGAAATAATCAATCAGTTAAGTAGATACTGAGTCTTTAAATAGAAACTTATTCATCAGTTACTCTGACTCTGTAACAAGTAAACTGACTACTGAGATTATGAATTTCATATTTAATCTCATTTGATCTGATTCTATACATTTCTTGACATAAATCCCGCTGGAACTGACTATTAAAAAAACATGTAAAGTGACTATATATCAGATCTTAAAATGAAACCATGACTTGAAAAAAATAAGAAAGTGATCTCATTTGATTTCATTTAGTTTCATTCTTAGTATAAAGTTACTATTTTTAGACATTTTAAGGTTTTTTTAGACTATTTTTAATTTTTTAAAAAGTAGCACTTTTTGATAACACTCAAATGAGATTTAAAGTCATTTAAAGTAATAAAAATAATTTAAATTGAGAAGTGAAAATCATGATCTCATTTGAAAAATATGATAAGAGTAAACAGTAAGTCTCACTGAGACAGTATAAGATTACTATCTAATATTAAAACTGTGTAATGAGAGCAGTTAAATTGATAATGAGACTATTAAAAAATCTGATTCTGGTTTCAGACACGGTCACACAGTCAGTCTAGTAACAAGATCTTATAAAGAGAATAAGATTTTATAAAGAGAATAAGAGAATATCAGTGAAAGATCTGAGAGTTCTAACTAGACTGACCGTGTGACCGTGTCTGAGACCAGGACCAGAATTTTTGATAGTTTCATTATTAATTTGACAGATCTCATTACACAGTTCTAACATTAGATAGTAGTCTCATACTGTCTCAGTGGGACTTACTGTCTACTCTTATCACATTTTTCAAATAAGATCATGATTTTCACTTCTCAATTTAAATTATATTTATTACTTTAAGGACTTTAAATCTCATTTGAGTGTTATCAAAAAGCATTACTTTTTAAAAAATTAAAAATAGTCTAAAAAAAACCTTAAAATGTCTAAAAATAGTAACTTTATGTCAAGAATGAGACTAAATGAGACCAAATGAGATCACTTTCTCATTTTTTTCAAGTCATGGTTTCATTTTGAGATCTGATATATAGTCACTTTACATGTTTATTTAATGATTAGTCCCAGCGGGATTCACATCAAGAAATGTATGGAATCAGATCAAATGAGATCAAACATGAAATTCATGATCTCAGCGGCCAGTCTAGTTCTAACATCTTAGATATGTAAGATATTTATATAATTATACTTCTTCTGATTTCACAGATATTACATATTCAATGAATAATATATCTATCATAAGATACTAACTCAACCGCTTCACCACGAACTCGCTCGATTTTTCGAATAAGAACCCGCCGATAGATTCATTGAAAAGCCCTCGATCATACGAGCATTCTGACCTCATCGCCGACCGCATACCCTGTGTGGTGGTGGAGTTATCCAGCCAAATGTGAACCGGACGTTGTTCGAAGCTCCTGTGTGGGATTATCCCTCATTCTCCTCTACCACACCACAACCCCGGGCCAGAGTGCCATACAAATTGTAAGGTGAAGTGACCTAGCCATATGCACCAATCTTCTCGATTTTGGAAGATCCCCGACCTGTAGTTGTGAAGATATCTGAGGAGTGACCTCCGCGAAAACCCTGTCCATCTTTGATGTTTCAAAACACCAACGCCAAGTCTCACCCTCATACCGCCCTTCTCAATCTGGCCCATCCTCAGCAGAAAAATACAAAAAGATATCTCAGCAATAATATCAAGCACATAATCAACAGACTCTTCTGAAGTGCAATCTTCACAGTTCATCACCAGTGTATCTAGACTTCAACACCAAGTCTCATCTCTGTACTACTCCTCTCAATCTGGCCCTTCCTCAGCAGAATGATACAAAAAGATACCTTGGTAACAGCATTCAATACATAATCAGTAAACAATGAGTCAACAGCACATCAACAACAATAAAATCAGTATATCTCAAGGTCTGACTGAGTCTTTGATCCCTGCATGATGAGATATATTAAATCTAGTTTTAATATCTCAATATTCAATAGATTCTGTAAGAGATTGAGAACAGCAACACTAGGTTTCTATTGATTTTAAGAATTAACTCTATATTGATATAATCATTGACAAAGTCTTCTATTTTGAGATATAAATAACCAGTTCCTCTACATCCCGCTGACAATATTTATATTATTATATAGAAACAGACTTATATTCTCTATAATATCAAGACTCTGAAGAGGAAAAGTCTTGATAGAGAGTATATAGTAGTGCATATCTTAGCAGTTTCTATCTTATTCTTCTGCAGCAGTTAATGCAAAAAAAAGATCTTAGAAATAGTTTTTTACTTCTCTTAAAAAAGTAAGGTGTTTTTCTCTGAGTTTTATACAATATTCTTACAAAGAATTAAAAACAGAGTTGTTTTCTGTCATAATTTCATATTCTTTTAAGTAAGAATTACTTTTTCAGTGGCTGAAGAGCTTTCATTAATACTTAATTCTTTTTTACACTCTTTATTAACTGATTTGAGTTGCACACTTGTTGTGTGAGGAGAATTGAATGATTTAGAATAAAATTGAATAGTTTTAATCAATTTCTCTGCAAAAAATTGATTTATTTTTTGTCAGTTTTTCTCTCAAAAACTATCATATCATCTGATTTATTATCAATTGATATCATACTTTTTCTCACTGTATCTCAAGAAAGAGATTGTAAAGATTTCATTGATTTATCTTAAAAATCAATTTTAGTTTATTAGATTCTCTTCAAAAATCTAACCTAGTTACTGAACTAGTGTGAAAAAAATCAGGTGTTTTATACATAAAAGTCTTTTATTCTTCTTTTGAAACAGTCTGATCAACTTTTCAATTGAAAACAGACTTAGAAATATCTTAATTGAAACAGTCTGATCAACTTTTCATTGAGTGAAAACAATGAGTTCAAAAATACACTCAGTTGATGTGGAAAAAGATGCTTTCTCAAATGCTATTTCTGAGATTGAAATTCTGAAGAGAAAAAAGAAAGAAGAAATAGAGAAATAATAAGTTCTTGAAATACAGAAACTTGAAAAAGCAAGCAAGATTCTTGAAAAGCAGTGTCTGAGTGAGATAAATGAAGAAGTTCTGTTAATTCTTCATACTCAGACTAGACAACTACAGGAGATGATCAAGTTCAAACTCAAAATCTCAAATATAGTTCAAAAAACCTTGAAAATTCCTAGTATAATCACTGACTCTTCATCTTGCTCTTCTTCTTTCTTTCTTCCTACTTCTTCTTCTTCTTTGAATCAGAAGAAAATATATGCTTAAGTAGCTGAATTCACTGTCTCTAAATCTGCTGTCTCAAAACCTGCTTAAAATCCTGAGAAAACTGAGAAGAATACTGCTCATGCCTCTATTCATAGAAAAGTGGAAAAGAAAATGCAAAAAGAGAAAAACTTTCAAATCTTCAGAAATAGAAGACTTATTCTCAAAGTCTCAAATCAGGACATTTTGCAAAGAAACAAGCTAAACTTAAATCTCATTTTCAGAATCAGAAATGAAATTAATCAGCAGTTCTTTTCTCAGTTGATGACTGATATTAAAGTTCAAAAATCAGTTATAGCTTCAATTGAGTCATCATTCTTTGAAAACTTCATCATTCTGACTACAATGTCTGAATTCAGTGCTGAATTCCTTATTCAGAATGAGAATCTCTGAAAGTCAGCAGTAGAATCTTTGCTAAACACAACAATTCTATCTGAAAGAGATGAAAAGTAAGACAAATTCATTCTTTATGATATTTCAGTTGAAATTTTTGACTGTGAAGAAGAAATGCTACTTCTCAAAAATGAATTGAAAGAATATAACTTTATTCAACTGAGAAAGAAGTCTGTATGATTAAATTCAATTGAGTTCAGACAAAGTAGGAGAAATGCCTCTGTTCTACTATATATAAAAACACTTGAACAGTCAAAGATCTCTGAAGTAAGAGTAGCAGGTTTGAAAATGAGAGTTCATGAATACAAAGACTCAAGAATGAATCTCAAAACTCAAACACAGTGTTCAAACTGTCAAAGATATGAATACTTTGCAATCTCATGTTTTAGAGACTCAAAATGTGCATTCTGTGTCAGAGATCATAAAACTAGTGAGCATAAATGTGAAACATGCTCAAAAAGAGGTGAAATTTGTTAATATACTCTGTTTAAGTGCTCTAATTGCAAAGAAAAACATGCATCTAGCTCAAAAGAATGTATATTTGCTTCTAGAACTCAAAAGAACTGAAGAAAAGATGAAGCTCAAAGTCAATCTAGAACTGAAGAGAAGAGTCAAGCCAGTAAACTCACAACTGCAAGCTTAAAAAGAAGAAACTCTCAATTATCTAAGTCTTCAAACTTCAATTCTTCAGTGAAATGTAAATAGAATTTGAATTCTTAAACTTCTGTTAAGATTAGAGAATTGAGAAATGACTCTGATGATAAACTAGATATAATGCAAGCAGTTGAGATTTCTACTTTTCAGAACAGTTATAATCTACTATCTGATGATAGTGTTTAGATTCTACTTTACTCTCTTTTAGTATGAATATACAACAAAAACAATAAAAAAAGTTTAAAAACTCTTTAAAAATCACATTTATTCAAAATAATGTGAATAAAAACTCAAATTGTATTTATTCTTGTCTTCAAATTGCATTTGAATAAAAAGTTAATTTTATACTGCTTCAGGAGCTGAATTTTGATGCTGAGCAAAAATATATTATTTCTCATTCAAGCTACTACTGCTTTTTATCTCAAAAGTCTGAGATAAAGTCAAGAGTAGTGATCTATGAAAGAAAGAGATCATGATATCAATTTAATCTAAGATTTAATATCATGTCTGACTCTGATATTCTGATGAGTGATATTATAGATAAAGAAAATGAGTTTGATACTATACAGCTTATAAATATCTATAATGAAAAGTCATTGAAGAAAAATAACAATATCTGGACAATTGATAGAGAATTTCTGAACATAACTTCATCAAGAAACTCTATAATTGCAGGAGATTTCAATGCACATCATTTCTGATGAAATTCAGAATGTAAGAGAGCAGTGAGAGCTGATAATCTGATTGAATGAACCTTTGAGCATTCAATAGATTTGATTAATAAGTCTGATCAACAAACATTCTTTAGAAAAGGCATGAAACAGAAGTCTATTATAGATCTAATATTCATATCACAAAATCTAATGAAAAGAAGACTTGTAAACTGATTTATTAATTCAAATGAGACATCAGAATCAGATCATGAGATTATTCAATTTAATATTGAACTGAGTGAAAAACAAATGAGTGAAAATTCTCTTCTCTCTAATCAGTATAACTTTGAAAAAGCTGATTGAAAAGCAGTTGAAGAAAGCATAAAACTGTTAAAATCTGAAAGACAGAATGAGCTATATTGAAATTCTGGTCAAGATATCTCAAATGAAATGCTTGAGAATAGAGTGAAGCTTATTACATCTATTATTCTAATAAGTGTTAGAGATAATATTTCAAAAAGAAAATCTTCTGAGTATTTAAAACCTTGATGAAATGAGAATATCTCATCTAAAAGGAAAGAATTAGCTACTGCTAGAAGAGATTGAAAGAATGATGTAATATCTGATGAAGAGTTCAAAGCTGTCAGAAATGAATATTTTTCAGATATTAAAAGAGCTAAAACAGACTGCTGGAATAAATTTCTTGAAGAAGCACAAGAGAAGAAAGTTTTTAAAGCTTTTAACTATACTAAAACAAGAAGTGTAGCAAAACTTCCAGCTCTAGAATATGAGTTTCAGAATGAATCATATACAGCAAACTCTTTTGAGGAAAAATGTCAAGCTTTCATGAGAATTCTCTTTCAGAACTCACCAGATTCAGATTCAGATTCAGAGAAAGAGAATATATTACTTCTCAACTATATTGATGAAAATGACTGGGAATGGCCTGATCTTACATAAGATGAATTAGAGTCAGCTATCTTCTCAAGTTCTGTTAAAACTGCTGCAGATCCTGATTCAATTAATCACTTGATTATTCAAAATACATATTCCTACTTAAAGAATGAATATTTTAAGCTCTTTTTCAATCTCTTGAAAAATGAATATCATTCTGAATGCTGGAGAGAAGTCACTGAAGTGATTCTTACAAAACCTAATAGAAAAACTTCAATTTCTAAGTCATATAGAGTAATATCTCTATTGAACTGTCTAGAAAAGGTTTTAGAAAAGATAATAGCTACTTAACTATCTTTTATGAGCTCTATAGATGATTCTCTTTTATTCAGTGAATAAATAAGAGGTAGAAAACAGTGTTCTGCAATTGACACTGTTCTCTCAGATGTTCATGATATTTAAATAGCAAAGCATGAGAGTCTGATCTCAACTGCAGTTTTTATTGATATAAAAGAAGCATTTGATCATGTTTCAAAGTCAAAGTTAATTCAGACATTGAAGATATTAAAACTGTCACTTTCTCTAATAAAATGAGTTAACTGTTTTATATCTAAAAGAATTATACAACTCTTCTTTGATGAAATGAAATAAGATAAGACTGAGATAAAAATAGAAGTATCACAGAGATCTTCAATCTCACTCATTTTATTTGCAATATACACTGCATATCTATTCAAAAATAGAAATATGAGAATAGTGTGATCTCTGAGTTATGTGAATGATATTGGTCTAGTCTACAGCTCAAAAACTATTAAAAAGAATTTGAAAGTAATTGAAGAAGCTGCAAAGGAAATCTTTGTTAGAGCAGATATCAATCAAATTCAATTTAATATGAATAAAACTGAGTTAATTCATTTCTTTTCTAGATTCAATGAGAAAGAACTATCTCTAACTCTTTTAAATAGAGAGATTAAACCCAGTGTAAATGTCAAATGATTAGAAGTATAGTTAAACTTCAAGTTGAATTTTAAATATCACATTTAACAAAGAACTGTCAAGGCAGAAAGACTATTGAATAACATAATCAGACTATCAAATACAGAGAGAGGTCTATTCTTCCAGGCTATGAGACAGTTATATATAGCCTGTATCACATCAGTAGCTAATTATGAAGTTCAAGTTTGATGAAATAATCAAGAGAATTTCACTGAACTCTTTCAAACTCTGCAAAACAGAGTCTTGAGAAGAATTCTGAGAGCATTCAAATTATCTTCTATTAAAGCAATGAAAATTGAAGCTTCAATTCCTCCTTCTGTTATTAGATTTGAAAAGGCCTGTATGAACTATACTCTGAGAGTTGTAAAGATGAGCTTAAATCATATAATCAGAGAAAGAGTCTCTTCTTCATTTTCATCAATTAACTCTGGAAATGAACTGGATTGAAATAGATTTCTTGATTGAAATGAAAATAATTCTTCAAAGAAAATGTCTTCTCAACTGTACAGACTATGCTCTCTGATTAAAAATCAATTTTCTTCTTTAAATGTTGAAAAAGTTGATCATGAGAAGTTATCTCCCTGGAGAAAAAAGCTTGAATTGCTTATAGACTTACAAATAAGTGAACTATCAAAAGAGAAAGAATATGAACAGCATTTGAAGAGAATTTCTATAATCAATATAAAAGACTCTATTCTGATTTATTCAGATGACTCAAAAAATGAGAACTTGAATAGATTAGACACAGGCATTGCTTATACTGAAGATAATATTAATTTTATCTCAGATTTCTGAAATCTAGGCTCTGAATGTGAAGTCTTTGATGCTGAACTATTTGTAATAGTGAAAGCTTTCAAACCCATTGAAATAAAATCTCATAAAAGAGGAAATTGTTTGAAAGAGGCATGAATATTCTCTGATAGTCAAGCTGCTTTAAAAAGACTTAGAAATAGTCAGATTTATAATGATCAAATAAATCTTGAACTGATCTTAAACTCTGTTTTAAAAATTCAAAAGAGAAGAACATCAAAGCTGAGAATTCATCTGCACTGAGTTCTTGCTCATATGAATATTCATGGCAATGAATTGGCTGATTCAGCTGCAAAAAAGAGTGCAGAATTAAGCAGATCTATTCAAAAAATTGTGTTCTGATCTTTTATAAAGAGAAAAATAAAAGAATCTTGTTTAGACAAGTGAAATGAAAGCTGGCAGAAACAAAAGAAGAGTATACATTATTCAAGATTTGAAACAAAACCCAAGTGGAAATCTTGTTCAACTAAATATAAAAAGAAAATATTCTCATCTATAATACAGCTGAAACTAGGACATGGCTATTTTAAATCTTATATACAAAGATTTGATGATAGATTTGACTCAATAGAATGCTCATTCTGCAATACAAATGAGAATTCTGAGTATATTATAATGCACTGTGCATTATACAATAGTCTCAGAGCCAGATTGAAAGAGAAGTATGATCTAAATCAATTAAATATAAGATTCTTATTCTCAACTGAGACAGGAATTAAATACTTAATAGACTTTCTATCAGAAACTCAAGCAGCTACAAGAAAATGGCTAAATTCAGAATTATCTGAATATGAAGAGGAGGAAATCAATCAGATATAGTCTGTTAAAACAGCTATATACTCTCTTTTAATAATTTGTTTTGTTATAGTCTCTCTTTACTTTATCTTTTTCTGTATCTTTTCCTTTCAATTTCTTTCTGTCTATCTATTTAATGTGTCTATCTTTGAGACTGTGTTCTTTCTCTCTTTTCTTTTGTCATGATATTGTCAAATGGTTTCAAAGTATCAAAAGATGTTAAAACACTGCAATTTGTAAACAGTTTTTGTATTCTGAGCTGGAATTTTCTGATTTTGTATATCTGAAATTGATGAATGTACAATAGTTAACTTTACAGACATAGAAAAAACCCTGAGAACTAAAGTTCTCAGGTAGATGTCATAGTCTCTAACTGCATACATCTATAATTGAAGAATAATAATAATAATAATAATAATAATATATCTACTGATAATAGAAGAGAACTCTTAAATATGAGTCTAGAATTTAGATTCAGTATTACAGTAACTCTGAGTAATGTTGAAATTATAATAACAATAAATAGCTGATATATATACAACTTAATAATACTAATATGAAGAAATTTAATAATTGTCTTAATAAAAAATCACTGCACAGACAATTTTAATATTAGTAGAATTAAATATGAATATAATATAAATACTGAAGAAATACTTAGATATTTCTATATATTTTAATACTTTTAATCTCACTCTCTATTCATTATAAAGATTGAAAATACTCATGAAACTAAGTATAGATAAAGATGTCATCAGTTTATTAACTAATCAAGATTAATATATCAATAATTAATTAAAAGATCACATACAAAGACTCAAGAATGAATTTCAAAGCTCAAACATAGTGTTTAAACTGTCAAAGATATGAATACTTTGCAATCTCTTGTTTCAGAGACTCAAAATGCGCATTCTATACTAGAGATTATAAAACTAGTGAGTATAAATATGAAACATTGTAATGTGCGGGACTGAAGCAGTGACTAGTCAGCGGCGTCATGTAAAAGTAGTTGTTTGAAAAGCTGTATAAGTGAGCTTAACTATCTTGCTTGAATAGTGAGCTTGTAGACTACAGAGTTATTGTGAGAATATCACAGATATAATACTTAGTATACTAAGAAGATTATATGAGAAATGCAGTAACTCTTGTATATATTTCAGTAGAAGAAAAATGAATCACTGACTTCTTTAATGAGAAGTCAGTACCTAGTTATTTTATATAGATAATGAGCAGATACTCTTCTCTCATTCTATAAGTGAGAATAGCTGTAGTAATATCTCAGCAGCATCTCACTATTAAGAAAGAGTAATCTGCTGATCTTATATAGAAGTGAGATTCTCATATTTATTAATTAAATCTTTCTATGATATGTCTGAATGATGTTATAGATAAACTGACTATGTGATCATATTTGAGACCAGAATCAGATTTTTTAATAGTCTCATTATCAATTTGACTGATCTCATTACACAGTTTTAACATTAGATAGTAGTTTCATACTATCTCAGTGAGACTTACTGTCTACTCTTATTACATTTTTCAAATGAGATCATGATTTTCACTTCTCAATTTAAATTATTTTTATTGCTTTAAATAACTTTAAATCTCATTTGAGTGTTATCAAAAAGTGTTACTTTTTAAAAAATTAAAAATAGTCTAAAAAAAACCTTAAAATATCTAAAAATAGTAACTTTATGTCAAGAATGAGACTAAATGAGATCAAATGAGATCACTTTCTCATTTTTTTCAAGTTATGGTTTCATTTTAAGATCTGATATATAGTCACTTTACATGTTTTTTTGATAGCCAGCGGAATTCACGCCAAGAAATGTATGAGACCAGACCAAATGAGATGAAATGTGAAATTCATGATCCCGGCAACCAGTCTAGTTATAGAGTGATTGAAAATCAGTTTAAATGAGATGAAATCATTTATATGAAAGTAATAAGCTGTGTG
This sequence comes from Blastomyces dermatitidis ER-3, assembly GCF_000003525.1. Taxonomy (NCBI): domain Eukaryota; kingdom Fungi; phylum Ascomycota; class Eurotiomycetes; order Onygenales; family Ajellomycetaceae; genus Blastomyces; species Blastomyces dermatitidis. The sequence continues at coordinate 2,109,725 of NW_025544775.1, forward strand.
AAATCACAGCAGAGTCTTGACATAGCTAAGAGTGTAATAATACTCTTCTCTTTAAGAATATAGTTCTGATGCTCTTAAGATTACTGAATTAAGAGTTATCTTTATTATATAGTAATGATTGTCAATCAATTGACAGTGTGTATACTGTGTGTGATATAAAGAAATAGATGAGTTTTTCTGCTAACTGTGTAGATCTTTCTTTTCTCATCTTCATTCAAATTACACATATAATAAGTGAGTTTCTTATATATTGATTTGAGATGTGAAAAATATAGTTAATAAGTGACTTGTAGATCTCTCATCATATTCTGTTCTATATATGAAATTCTCTGTAAAAGTGATGTATTTTAGAGATAAAGTTAATAGTAGTGATAGAATTTTTCAAAAAGATCTCTCTCTTCTGTGACATATTTTTCTTCTCTTCTCTCTCAATTATAACAGTGAGTGTATGAGAGTATTATTCTTGAAGAATAATACAGAGTTTATTCTGACATTTTCTAGTGAGTAAATATCTTCATGATGTGACTGCAGTCTCTGTAACTATCAAGAAAGCTCAGTTAAAGATAAAGATAATAATGTTAATAAATTACAGAAGCACTGCTCTTATTGTCATATCTTCTTCTTCTTCTTCTTCTACTTCTCTTGCAGCTGCAGTGATAGTCACTGTGTCTTACAGTGAGATGTCATCTCTTCTATCAGTCAGTTCATTCATATTCAGTTCTTTCTCTGTCTCTCTCACTGCTATTATAACACTGTTCTCTCTCTCAGTTAATATAATAATATATGATTCTGTGTGATCATTCAGAGAGAAACTCAGAGAGAGCTTGATTCTGAAGATAGTAACTCTGAGAAGCTTAATCTGTAGTTTCTCTTCTGCAGTATGTCTGAGCTCTGCTTAGAATACTACTGAGTTGAGTCTGCAGAGTTCTGTGATTTCTTTATCTTCTTTCTATAAGAAGACTTCAGTGTAATCTCTGACTAATATTATTACTTATCTGCACTGTGCTAAGCAGCTGAAGAAAAGAAGAATCTTATACACTTACTTCTTCTCTTATTTCTGTTATTTCTGTTATACTTATAATAATAACTTTTATCTCTCAGTAAGAATTACCTACTCTACAAGAAGCTATCATATCAGCTCTGATAAGAAGCTTAGATGCTTAAGTAGTACAGAGTGAGAGTCTTAAAGCTCTAAGTGTTGATAAATTCTATCAAGACTGAAGAGGTTTCTCTTACTCATCTATAAAAGAAGATAAAAGTGTGAGTCTCTAAGATAAAAAAACATTTCAGAATAACTGATCTCTTCTTAAGATCAGTCAGTACTGCTGTTGAAAGCACTGCAGAGATTAATCACTGATTGAAGAGAATCTCACTTCAATTAAAGCAGATGACTGAGATACTTTATAAGTTAATAAGTTGATATTTTATATATTTCTTATACTCTTCTGCAGTGCTGCAGTGCTAACTTCTCAGCAGATAAAGATACTGATATCAAAGACTTCAATGATGAAGAATGAGTTTAATAAGAGTGTGATTATTAATGAGTAGACTCTGATCTCTGTTTTTACTTTTTCAGTGAGTTACAGTCTCATTAAAATAGCAGCAGTCTGCAGATTAATAATATTAATCTTTTTTATTAATTTCAAATATCTCTTTCTTTTCTTATTAATCACTTCAGGAATTTTACACTTGTGTAGTCTTATTAAACTTTTAAAAAACTCTTTGAGAGAAAATAGAAGAAGAGTACTACAGAGCTTATAAAACATCAGCTTATTATTATAAGATTATCTTCAAAAAAACTCTTTAAGAAAAATAAGAAGTCTTAAGCAGTATTTCTCACTTAATGTCTCTGATGTATAACAAAGTAATCTCTACTAGCTGTTTTATAGCTTACAATCTCTTTCTCAGCATTTTTCAAATGCTTAAGCAGTTCTTATAAATTCTCTGACAATGAATAATCTTCTTATTTAATGAGATATTGAAGCTTGTTATAATATATTCACTTGTTTAATATTTTCTTCATAAGATATTCAGTATCACTCTCAATTTCAATATTATCTGATTAAGATGACTCTGTCTCAGAGTATTACTTATAGAGCTTTAAATAGAAAATATGAAAAACAGAATGAATTGATTTCAATTCTGTGAGTAATTTCAACTCATATATCTGTTTACTTATCACTCTTGTTACTGAGAAAGATTCTAGTCATCACTCATTAAGCTTCTTACATAGTCTCATTATCTTGATATTCTTTGCTGAAAGTAGCACTTAATTCTCTATTAAGAACTTTATTAAAAGATGTTTTTAATTATAGTATTTCATCTGCTGTATCTAAATATAATGAATACTTTTCACTGTCTTCTTATAAATTTTATTTAAAAGTTTCAATCTCACTTTTACTTCTGATACTGAGAAGTACTCTGTTCTCTGTATCTATTTAACATTCTGACTATCTATTTCTCTCTTTGAAACATTATTCATGATGTCACTGAGTAATGAAGAATTATATTCATAATAAGTATAGAAAGAAGATATCTTTAAGAGTACATTCTTTACATTATTATATATGAATTCAGCAGTTAGAAGATGTTTGAGTTAATTATTCTGATAATATAACTAGAATACTTGAAGATACTGTTCTAGTATCTGATTTTGATATTCAGTCTAATTATCTATCTGCAGATGAAATGCAGTACTGATAAGATATCTTATTATAAGATAGTAGTAAAAAGCTGATCAGTATTTACTGATAAAGAGAGATTCTTAATCTGTTATTAATAATTTCAGAGTACTGTGATTATGAATAATAATATTTAAAAACAGATCAGTTAATTCAGAGGCTTTAATCTTTTTATAATTAGAGATATATTTAGTCATCTTTATAAAATAATTAATAATGATTAAAATTGAGTTATATTCTTTGACTCTTGTCAACTTTGATAGATTAACTATGAAATTCATTGATAGATTCTGTTATAAGCTCTTTGAAACAGACAGTAATATTAACTTATCATATTACTTATACTATGAAATCTTTATTCTTTGATAGATATTATAAGTCTTAATATACTCTTTGACATTTGTCTGAAGCATATCTTAAATATATTTATATTTTAAAAGCTTCTTAGTCTTCTCTAACTCAAAGTGTCTCATATGAAGATTATTATGATGAATTCTTAATAACTTCTAATGCACTGCTCTGCTACAAGAGATGAAGACTGTCTCAGTGACTGAATGATTAATGCAGCCACCTGGTAGCGCCTTGGCATGGGAAACCAGGGCGTGTGGGTTCGAAACCCGCAGGGGATACATTAAATCCGGAACTCAAGCACCTCAGGTTTCTAATAAATACAGAGGTGTACAAATCACTTCAATAAAATTGTGATATGTTCCTGGGCTGGAAAGTTATTATCGCATGTATTTAATTGTCACTTCTTTGTATTTTCTATGTTCTTGTTATCTTGGCATGGTCTTAACACCTGTATTTCCTCCTGTATAATCAACACTTGATCTGTATTTAACATCACACAAGAACTCATCATAAGCTCCGCTTGCATATGAGTATAATGAAAGAATAATAATAATAATAATAATAATAAGAGATGAAGACTGAACTATTCAGTAGTAGAAGTACACATTCTTCTAGTTATCAGTGACTTGATTTCTTAGCAGTATCACTCTGCTCAGAGCCCGTCTCTTTCAAGTTCAAACTGAATTCTTTCTTTCTCAACTTCTGAATTCAAGCTGTAGTAGAGATGTTCTTCTTCTGTAACTTATTAATAAATTTCAAAAGTAGTTGAATTAAAGGATTATAGACTGTTTCATTCTTTATTAATTCAATGATAGTAAAATATAATATAAGAAGCTTATAATCTTCAGTGTTAATCTTCTACAGAGATCTGAGTTTTCTTTCATCTTCTATACTAAGTCATGTAGCTATCTTATCAGCACTGTACTCAAGCTTCAGAGAACTCTAACTCTCTGCAGTCAGCTTCTTCTGCAGTGATGATAGAGATTCTTTTATAGAATTCTTCTCTGTATCAATGATATTATAATCAGACTGTCTAGATAATATATCAGTGAGATTAAGCTGATCTGAACAGTATCAGATATAGAAATCATACTCTGAAAGCAGCTTCACTTATCTGACTTAACATTCTATCAAGCTCTTTATTATCAAGAAGTAATACAGATTTGTATAATCAGTGAGAACTTGCACTGAGTACTTACTACTCTGAAGATAATATTGTCAGATCTTAAAGAATTTGACAATTGCTAACATCTCTTAATTATAAGTATTATATCTTCTCTGTGTGAGTAATAACTTCTTGAAGAAGAAGATCACTAATCTTTATTCACAGTGTCTTATAGACTCTGTGAAAAAGTCTTCTCTCACAGGCATTTCATTATCTGTATTCTCAGAGATAATTATTCTCTAATTCTTTCAACATTGAAAGATCTCTGATATCAACTGTGAAAAGATTTCATAGATTTTATTCTCAGATGCATCAGTCTCACACTGACTGAGTAAGTCAGAGTTAAAGTGATTCAGTATTATAATATCTGTAAAAGCTTGTTTCAATTCTGTAAACATCTGCACAGCATCTTAGATGAGAATAAATAATCTTATTTTTCTGTTATTATTATTATTATTATTCTTCAATTATAGATGTATGCAGTCAGAGACTATGATATCTACCTGAGAATCTTTAGTTCTCAGAGTTTTTCCTATATCTATAGAGTCAACTATTATACATTTATTAATTTCAAATATGTAAAATCAGAAAATTCCAGCTCAGAATATAAAAACTGTTTACAAATTACAGTATTTTAACATCTTCTGATACTTTGAAATCATTTGAAAATATTATGACAAAAGAAAAGAGAACATAGTCTTAAAGATAGATACATTAAATAGATAGAGAAAAGAACAGAAGGAAACAAGTATAGTAAAGAGAGACTATAATAAAATAAAATTATTAAAAGATGATGTATAGCTGTTATAACAGACTATATCTAATCAATTTTCATCTCTTCATATTCAGATACTTCTGAATTCAGTCATTTTCTTGTAGCTGCTTTAGTTTCTGATAGAAAGTCTATTATGTATTTAGTTCCTATCTCAGTTGAGAATAAGAACCTTATATTTAATTGATTTAAATCATACTTCTTCTTTAATCTGACTCTGAGACTATTGTATAATGCACAATGTATTACAATATACTCAGAATTTTCATTCACATTGCAGAATGAGTACTCTGTTGAATCAAATCTATCATTAAATCTTTGTATATAGGATTTGAAATACCTATGTTCTAGTTTCAGCTGAATTATAGATGAGAATATTTTCTTTTTACATTTAATTAAATAAGATTTTCACTTTGATTTTGTCTCAAATCTTGAATAATGTATGCTCTTCTTTTGTTTCTATCAGCTTTCATTTCACTTGTTTAAACAAGATTCTTTTATCTTTCTCTTTATGAAAGATCAGAACACTGTTTTTTAAATAGATCTGCTTAATTCTGAACTCTTTTTTACAGCTGAATCAGTTAATTCATTGCCATGAATATTCATATGAGTAGAAACTCAATACAGATGAATTATCAGTTTTAATGTTCTTCTCTTTTGAATTTTCAAAACAGAGTTTAAAATCAGTTCAAGATTCATTTAATCAATATGAATCTGAATATTTCTAAGTCTTTTTAAAGCAGCTTGACTATTAGAGAATATTCATATCTCTTTCAAATTATTTCCTCTTTTATAAGATTTTATTTCAATGAGTTTGAAAGCTTTCACTATTGCAAATAGTTTAGTATCAAAGACTTCAGATTCACAGTCTAAATTCCAGAAATCTGAGATAAAATTAATATTATCTTCAGTATAAGCAATGCCTGTGCCTAATCTATTCAAATTCTCATTTTTTAAGTCATCTGAGTAAATCAGAATAGAGTCTTTTATATTAATTATAGAGATCTTCTTCAAATGCTGTTCATATTCTCTCTCTTTAGATAATTCACTTATTTGTAAGTTTATAAGAGATTTCAGCTTTTCTCTTCAGAGAGATATCTTCTTATGATTAATTTTCTCAACATTTAATGAAGAAAATTGATTTTTAATAAGTGAACATAGTCTATACAGTTGAGAGAGTATTTTCTTTAAAGTATTATTCTTATTTCAATCAAGAAATCTATTTCAATTCAGTTCATTTCCTGAGTTAACTGATGAAAATGAAGAAGAGACTCTTTCTCTGATTATATAATTTGAGCTCATCTTCATGACTCTCAGAGTATAGTTTATACAGACCTTTTCAAATTGAATAGCAGAAGGTGAAATTGAAGCTTCAATTTTCATTGCTTTAATAGAAGATGACTTAAATACTTTCAGAATTCTTCTCAAAGCTCTGTTTTATAGACTTTGAAAGAGTTCAGTGAAGTTTTCTTGATTATTTCATCAAACTTAAACCTTATAATTAGCTACTGAGATAATACAGACTATGTATAACTGTCTCATAGTCTGAAAGAATAGATCTCTCTCAGTTTTTAATAGTCTGATTATACTATTCAGTAGTCTCTCTGTCTTGATGATTCTTTGTTGAATATGATATTTAAAATTCAACTTGGAGTTTAATCATACTTCTAGTTATTTAACATTCAAACTGAGTTTAATCTCTTTATTCAAAAGAGTTAGACTTAGTTCTTTCTCATTAAATCAGGGAAAAAAGTGAATTAGCTCAGTTTTATTCATATTAAATTGAATTAGATTGATATCTGCTCTAACAAAGATTTTCTTTACTGCTTTTTCAATTACTTCTAAATTCTCTTTGATTGTCTTTGAACTGTAGAGTAGATCAATATCATCTACATAACTTAAAGATCTCACTATTTTCATCTCTCTATTCTTGAATAGATATGCAGTTATTATTATTATTATTATTATTATTCTTCCATTATACTCATATGCAAGCGGAGCTTATGATGAGTCCTTGCATGATGTTAAACACAGGCCAAGTGTTGATTATACAGGAGGAAATACAGGTGTTGAGACCACGCCAAGATAACAAGAACATAGGAAATACAAAGGAGTGACAATTAGATACATGCGATAATAACTTCCCAGCCCGGGAACATAGAGTGATTTTATTGGAGTGATTTGTACACCTCTGTATTTATTAGAAACCTGAGGTGCTTGAGTTCCGGATTTAATGTATCCCCTGCGGGTTTCGAACCCACACACCTTGGTTTCCCACGCCAAGGCGCTACCAGGTGGCCGCATTAACCATTCGGCCACCGGGGCATAAAATAAAAAGTAGACATGGTTCCAATGAGGGTCGAACTCGCGACCTTGGCGTTATTAGCATCACGCTCTAATCAACTGAGCTATAGGACCGATTTTACATATAGATATGCAGTGTATATTGCAAATAAAACAGATAAGACTGAAGATTCTTATGATACTTCTATTTTTATCTCAGTTTTATCTTGTTTTCTTTCATCAAAGAATAGTTATATAATTCTTTTAGATATGAAACAATTGACTCATTTTATTAGAGAAAGTGACAGTTTTAACATCTTCAAAGTTTGAATCATCTTAGACTTTGAAACATGATCAAATGCATCTTTTATATCAATAAAAACTGCAGTTAAGACCAGGTCTTCATACTTTGCTACTTGAATATCATGAATAACTGAGAGAACAGTATTAATTGCAGAACATTGTTTTCTACCTCTCATTTATTCATTAAATAGAAGAGAATCACTAATAGAGCTTATAAAAGATAATCTAGTATCTATTATCTTTTCTAGAATTTTTCTCAAACAGTTCAACAGAGATATTACTCTATATAACTTAGAAATTGAAGTCTTTTTATTAGGTTTTGCAAGGATTACTTCAGTAGCTTCTCTCCAGCATTCAGAATAATAATCATTTTTTAAGAGATTGAAAAAGAGCTCAAAATATTCATTCTTCAAGTAGGAATATGTGTTTTGAATAATTAAGTGATTAATTGAATCAGACCCTGCAGCAGTTTTAATTGAACTTGAGAATATTACTGACTCTAGTTCATCATATGTAAGCTCAGATCATTCCCAGTTATTTTCATCAATATATTCATGAAATGACATATTCTCCTCTTCTAAATGTGATGAGTTTTGAAAGAGAATTCTCATAAAAGCTTGACATTTTTTCTCAAAAGAGTTTGCTGTATATAATTCATTCTGAAATTCATATTCTAAGATTGAAAGCTTTGCTACACTTCTTGTTTTAATATAGTTAAAGGCTTTGAAAACTTCGTTTTCTTATACTTCTTCAAGAAATTTGTTTCAGCAATCTGTTTTAGCTTTTTTAATATCTGAAAAATATTCATTTCAAACAGCTTTGAACTCTTTGTAACATGGCGGAACCGAAGCAGTGACTAGTCAGCAGTGTCATGTAGAGATAGTTGTTTGAGAAGTTATATAAGTAAGCTTAACTATCTTGCTTGAATAACGAGCTTGTAGGCTACAGAGTTATTGCAAGAATATCACAGATATAATACTTAGTATACTAAGAGAATTGTATAAGACACACAGTAACTCTTATATATATTTCAGTAGAAGAAAAAATAAATCACTGACTTCTTTAATAAGAAGTCAGCATCTAGCTATTCTATATAGATAATGAGTGAATACTCTTCTCTCATTTCATGAGTGAGAATAGTCAGAGTAATACCTCAGCAGCATCTCATTATTAAGAAAGAGTAATCTGCTGATCTTGTATAGAAGCAGAATTCTCATATTCATCAATCAGATCTTTCTATGATATATCTGAATAATATCATAGAGTGATTGAAAACTAGTTCAGATAGTCTGCAGAATGAATGAAATTATCTGCATGAAAGTGATAAGCTATGTGAAACTGTAACAGAATCTTGACATAGTTGAGAGTATGACAATGTTCTTCTCTTTAAGAGTATAGTCTCTATATTCTCAAGATTACTGAATTAGAAATTATCTTTATTATATAGCAATGATTGTCAACTGATTGACAGTGTATATACTGCATATAATACAAAGAAATAGATGAGTTTTTCTACTGACTGTATATATCTTTCTTTCTCATCTTCATTCAAATTAAATGTGTGATAAGTAAGTTTCTTATATATTAATTTAAAATGTGAAAATATAGTTAATAAGTGACTTACAGATCTTTCAATGTATTCTGTTCTATATATAGAATTCTCTACAAAAGTGATGTATTTTTAGAGACAATGTTAACAGTAGTGATAGAATTTTTTGAAAAGATCTTTCTCTTCTGTGAAATATTTTTCTTTCTTCTCTCTCAATTGTAATAGTGAGTGTATGAGAGTACCATTCTTGAAGAATAATCAAGAACTTATTCTGACATTTTCTAGTGAGTAAACATCTTCATGATGCAGCTGTGGTCTCTGTGACTGTTAAGAAAGCTCAGTTAAAGGCGGAGATGACAGCATTAATGAGCTATGAAAGTACTACTCTTATTATCACATCTTCTCTCTCTCTGACATCTCTGACAGCTGTGATGATAGCAGCTGTGCCTTGCAGTGAGATGTCATCTCTTCTACTAGCTAGTTTATCTGTATTCAGTTCTTTCTCTGTCTCTCTCACTACTGTTGTGACACTGCCTCTCTTCTCAATCAATATAATGATGTATAACTCTGTGTGATCATTCAGAGAGAACTCTGAAGAGAGCTTGATTTCAGAGACAGCAGCTCTGAGAAGCTTAATCTGTAGTTTCTCTTCTGTGACATGTCTGAGCTCTACTCAGAATACTGCTGAGTTGAGTCTGCAGAGTCTTATAGTTTCTTTATCTTCTCTCTATAAGAAGGCTTCAGTGCAGTCTCTGATCAGTATTATTATCTATCTACACTGCACTAAGCAGCTGAAGAAGAGAAAGATTTTATATATCTATCTCTTCTCTCACTCTCATTATTTCTGTTATATCTGTAACAATAACTTCTATCTCTCTGTAAGTATTATCTACTCTATAAGAAGATGTTGTGTCAGCTCTGACAAGAAGCTCAGATACTTAAGCAGTACAGAGTGAGAATCTTGAAGCTTCAAGTATTGATAGATTCTGTCAAGACTGAGAAGATCTTTCTTACTTATCTATAAAAGAAGATGAAAGCATAAATCTCTGAGATGAAAAACATCTCAGAATGACTGATCTTAAGAAGAGATCAGCTGATATCACTATTGAAAGTATCACAGAGATTAATTACTGATTGAAGAGAATCTCACTTCAGTTAAAGTAGATGATTGAGATGCTTTATAAGTTGATCTTATACTCTTCTATAGTATACTCTTCTGCAGTGCTGCAGTACTAACTTCTTAGCAGATAAAGATACTGATACTGATACTGAAGACTTTAACAGTGAAGAATAAGTTTGATGAGAATATAATTATTAGTGAGTAGACTCTGATCTCTCTTTTTACTTTTTCAGCAGACTGTAGCTCTATTAGAATAGCAGTGATCTGTAGATTAATAATATTAATCTTTATTAATTTCAAATATCTCTTTCTTTTCTTATTAACTGCTTCAGGAATTTTATACTTGTATAGTCTCATTAAACTTCTAAAAAACTCTTTGAGAGAAAATAGAAGAAGAGTGCTACAGAGCTTATAAAACACTGACTAATTATTGTAAGATTATCTTTAAAAAACTCTTTAAGAAAAATAAGAAGTCTTAAGCAGTATTTCTTACTCAACATCTCTGATATGTAATAAGATAATCTCTACTAGTTATTTCATAGATTGCAATCTCTTTCTTAACATTTTTCAAATACTTAAGCAGTTTCTATAAATTCTCTGATGATAAATAATCTTCTTATTTCACAAGATATTAAAGCTTACTGTAATATGTTTACTTATTCAATATTTTCTTCATAAGATATTCAGTATTACTCTCTATCTTGATATTATCTGACTGAGACAGCTCTGTCTCAGAGTGTTGCTTATAGAGCTTTAAATAGAAAATGTGAAAAATAGAATGAATTGATTTTAATTCTGTAAGTAATTTTAACTTATATATCTACTTACTTATTACTCTTATTACTGAGAAAGATTCTAGTCATTACTCACTGAGCTTCTTACACAGTCTCATTGTCATAATATTCTTTACTAAAAGTAGTACTTAATTCTCTATTAAGAACTTCATTGAAAGATGTTTTCAATTATAGTATTTTATCTATTACTTCTAAGTGCAGTGAATACTTTTTACTGTCTTTTCATAAATTTTATTTAAAAGTTTCAATCTCACTTTTACTTCTAATACTGAGAAATACTTCATTCTCTGTATCTGTTTAATATTCTGACTATCTATTTCTCTCTTTGAAACATTGTTCATAACATCACTGAGTAATAAAGAATTATATTCATAATAAGTATAGAAAGAAGATATCTTTAAGATTACATTCTTTATATTATTATATATAAATTCAGTGATCAGAAGATGTTTGAGTCAATTATTCTGATAATATAAATAGAATACTTAAAGATACTGTTTTAGTATCTGATTCTGATATTCAGTCTGATTATCTGTCTGTGAATAAAATACAGTACTGAGAAGACATTTTATTATAAGATGATAGTAAAAAGCTGATCAGTATTTACTGATGAAGAGAGATTCTTAATCTGTTATCAATGATTTCAGAGTACTGTGATCATGAATAATAATATCTAAAAATAGATCAGTCAATTCAGAGATTTTAATCTTTTTATAAGTAGAAATATATCTGATCATCTTCATGAAGTAATTAATAATAATTAAAATTAAGTTATATTCTTTGACTCTTGTTGACTTTAGCAGATCAACTATGAAATTTATTAATAGATTCTATTATAAGCTCTTTGAAATAGATAGTGATGTTAACTCACTGTATTACTTATATTACAGAATCTTTATTCTTTAGCAGATATTATAAGTTTTAATATACTCTTTGATATCTGTCTGAAGCTTGTCTTAAATATATTTATATTTTAGAAGCTTCTCAGTCTTCTCTAACTCAAAGTGTCTTATATGAGAATTATTATAATGAATTCTCAATAACTTCTGACACACTGCTCTGCTATAAGAGATGAAGACTGAATTATTCAGCAGTAGAAGTTTACATTCTTCTAGTTATCAGTAACTTGATTTCTTAGCAGTATTACTCTGCTCAGAGTCTGTCTCTTTCAAGTTTAAATCAGATTCTTTCTTCTTTAACTTCTGAATTCAAGCTGCAGTAGAGACATCTCTCTTCTATAACTTATTAATAAATTTCAAAAGTAGTCAGATTGAAAGATTGTAGACTATTTCATTCTTTATCAATTCAATAATTGTAAGATATAATATAAGAAGCTTATAATCTTCAGTATCAGTCTTCTGTAAGAATCTGAGTTTTCTTTCATCTTCTATACTGAGTTACACAGCTGTCTCTTCAGTGCTGTTTCTAAGCTTCAGAGAATCTCAATTCTCTGCAGTCAGCTTCTTCTGCAGTGATGATAGAGATTCTTTTATAGAATTCTTCTTCACATTAATGATATTATAATCAGGTTATTTAGATAATATGTCAGTGAGATTAAGCTGATCTGAATGATATCAGATATAGAAATCATACTCTGAAAGCAGCTCTGCTCATCTAGCTTGATATTCTATCAAGCTCTTTGTTATCAAGAAGTAACACAGATTTGTATAATCAGTGAGAACTTACACTGAGTACTTACTACTCTGAAGATAATATTATCAGATCTTAAAGAATTTGATAATTACTAATATTTTCTGATTATGAGTATCATATTTTCTCTGTATAAGTGATAACTTCTTAAAGAAGAAGATCACTGATCTTCATTCATAGCATCTTATAGACTCTGTGAAAAAGTCTTCTCTCACAGATAATTCATTGTCTGTTTTCTCAGAAGTGATTATTCTCTGATTCTTTCAATATTGAAAGATCTTCAGTGTCAACTATGAAAAGATTTCACAGATCTCATTCTTAGATGCATCAGTCTTACACTAACTAAATAGGTCAGAATTAAAGTGATTCAGCATTGTGATATCTATAAAAGCTTATTTTAATTCTGCAAATGTCTGTACAGTATCTTAAGTGAGAGTAAACAGTTCTATTTTTCTGTCTTTCACACTTCTCTTTAACAGATCTGTAAGAGAGACAGTAATCTGTGAATATATATAGATGAATTATCTATAGAAATTCACAAATTCTAGAAACATCTGTATCTTGCAGTATATCTGCAGCACTGATCAGTTCTTAATAACAGAGACTCAACTTCTGTTCATTGAAATGCTGTTCATCTCAATAATATAATCTAAGAAATCAATCTCCTGCATGTAGAATGAGCATTTTTCAGTATTTATATAGAGTTAATACTGTCTCAAGTGACTCAATACTTCTTGAACATGAGTATTGTGTTCTTTCTTCATTTTTGAGAAGATTAGAATGTTATTCAAGTATACTATACAGAAGACATTAACAAGGCCTCACAGTGTCTTATTTATATAGATCTGAAAGATGACTGAAGCATTATAAAGATTAAAAGATAAAACAAGATATTCAAAATTACTGTACTTGATATAAAAAGCTATTTTTCAAATGTTGTCTTCATTAACTCTGATTCTATAATAGATATTCTGTATATTAATCTTTGAGAACATCTTTGCTTCAGATAATCAATTAATTATCTTGTCAATTAACAGTAATGAATAGTGATTCTTAACTGTCATCTTATTAAGGTCTCTGTAGTCTACACATAGGTATAGTCTGTCATTCTTCTTAAGTATAAAGAGTATAAATGTCTCTGTCAGACTCTTTAATGAATATATTCAGTTCTTTGATTACACTTCTTTAAGATATTTGCATAGAACATTCAATTTCTTTACAGATAAGTTATAAAGAGGTCTGTACAGTGCTGTTGCACTGTCTTCAAGATAAATCTTATATTATATCTTGATATTAGAAAACTTCACTGCTTCTCTTTCTGAAAAGACATTCTTAAAATCTGTAAAGAGATGTTGTGTATATTCATCTTTAATAACAGATACTGCTGCTAATCTTGTAGCAAGAGTGATGACTTCTTTATCTGTTCTCAAGTCTCAATCATCTGCTATACAGTATATTGACTCAATCTTTTTCTCAAGATTCTTCTGATAAAACTCTTCAGATTTCTCTATTACTATCTCTTTATCAGTGAGACAGTACTGTCATATCTGAATAACTCAGTTAATGAGAGAATTGTTTTCTCTCAATCATAGAAGACTTAGAATAACATTCTTATCTATGATATTAACTGTATGAAGAAATAGACTGCTCTTCTTAAAAATTTCTTCTGAATCTGTGATCACATACTTTGCTTAAATTATGTTAAAATAGTGATATTTTATTTCATTAGTAAATTTTATATAATCTGACAGATCTATCTTCTTTCAACTCTTCATCAAAGAAAAGAAATAGAATATAAAGTTAATATTTATCTCAGAGTTAAGTAGATATCTCACTGATATCTTCTCATTCAGAGTATGCATTGTGATTGTAATATAAACTTAGAAATATAAGAATTGTCAATTCTTTTCTTTCTCTTCTTTATCTTTCATGAATATGTTTGTCAGAAGAGAAGTTAACTTTGAAAAGATATCTTCTCAGTTTCTTTTCTTCTTCAGCTTCTTACAATCACTGATATAGTGATTATCAGCTCTGCAGTTGAAACAGAGATCTTTATCAAATCTTTTTTAGTATTTCTTCACAGTGAGTGAAGAATCAGAATACTTAGAATTCTTCTTTACTTTCTCTGCACTGAAGCTGTCATAGCACTGTTTAAATCTTATTATTAATTACTTAGAAGAGATCTTATTGATCTTTTTCTCAGAGAATTGATTATTTAAATAGATTTAAAAAGCCAGGTTGATAAGCTCAGTATAATTGATTGATGAACTCTGATACTGTGATATTATTATTCATATCTTGTGAGTCAGCTTTGTGAGATAAAGCTGTGTTTTTAATTGATTCAAATCATCAGTTAATTTCTCTCAATATTCTTTAAATCTTACATTGAAATTGAAAGAATTCTCATCATCTCATTAATATAATGAGTTGAACTGCTGTGCTGTTATGAAGCTGCAGTTACAGTGATCTTTAATTTAATTCAGTAGAAAGTTCTTGAATTCTTCTCAAGTCATGATAATATTAATACACTCAAGCTTTCTCTTCTTAATAGCTCAAGTAGTTATAGAGATGTCTTCAAGAAGATTGATGATATATATTACTTATATCTTATGAGTATTATACTGACTCAGATTAAGGTGGAATTTCTGTTCAAGAGTACAGATAAAGCTGTGAAATTCAGACAAGATGTTTTTCTTATATTTCAGAGAATCTCTGATCTTAATCTCTCTATCTTCATGATAGATGTAGGTGTGTAGAGGCCGCGGTGATAGCAGAGTGATTGAAGAGCTCATGCTAAAATGTACAGCAGGTTCAGAAATCTCAGATTTCTGCTGAGATAGAGATATACACACTCTAGAGAATGATGTAGTGTTTTTCTCAGAGAATGAGATCAGATCAGTCTCAGTGCAGATGTATGAGATTATATCAGTCTGTTAGAGCTTGACTGATTTAAAATATATAATCAGATTGAGTGATTTGAATTATAATATAACAGAACTGAAGCAGTGACTAGTCAGTGATATTATATAGAAATAGTTGTTTGAGAAGCTGTATTATATAATCAGATTGAGTGATTTGAATTGTAATATAACAGAACTGAAGCAGTGACTAGTCAGTGATATTATGTAGAAATAGTTGTTTGAGAAGCTGTATATAGACTGATCACTGAAATTATGAATTTCATGTTTGATTTCATTTGATCTGGTCTCATACATTTCTTGGCGTGAATCCCGCTGGGACTAATCATTAAATAAACATGTAAAGTGACTATATATCAGATCTCAAAATGAAATCATGACTTGAAAAAAATGAGAAAGTGATCTCATTTGATCTTATTTAGTCTTATTCTTAGTATAAAGTTACTATTTTTAGACATTTTAAGGTTTTTTTTAGACTATTTTTAATTTTTTAAAAAGTAACACTTTTTGATAATGCTCAAATGAGATTTAAAGTTATTTAAAGTAATAAAAATAATTTAAATTGAGAAGTGAAAATCATGGTCTCATTTGAAAAATGTGATAAGAGTAGACAGTAAGTCTCACTGAGACAGTATGAGACTACTATTTAATGTTAGAACTGTGTAATGAGATCTGTCAAATTGGCAATGAAACTATCAAAAATTCTGATTCTGATCTCAGACACGGTCATACGGTCAGTCTAGCTGTATAAGTGAGCTTGACTATCTTGCTTAAATAGCAAGCTTGTAGGCTACAGAGTTATTGCAAGAATATCACAGATATGATACTTAGTATACTAAGAGAATTGTATGAGACACACAGTAACTCTTATATATATTTCAGTTGAAGAAAAAATGAATCACTGACTTCTTTGATGAGGAGTGAGTATCTAGTTATTCTATATAGACAATGAGCAGATATTCTTCTCTCATTTCATGAGTGAGAATAGTCAGAGTGATACCTCAGCAGCATCTCATTGCTAAGAAAGAGTAATCTGCTGACCTTGTATAGAAGCGGGGTTCTCATATCCATCAATCAGATCTTTCTATGATATATCCGAATGATGGCATAGAGTGGTTGGAAACCGGTTCAGACGGCCTGCGGGATGAATGGAATTATCCTCATGAAAGTGATGAGCCGTGTGAAACCGCAACAAGGCCTTGGCGCGGCCGGGAGCGTGACACTCTTCATCAGATATTAAGTGATTCTTTCAATCTCTCTTAGCAGTGACTAATTACTTTCTTTTAGAAGTGATATTCTCATTTCATCAAGGTTTGAAATACTCAGAAGACTTTTTCTTTAGAATATTTTCTTCAATACTTGTTAAAAGAATAGATGTAATCAGCTTTACTCTATTCTTAAGCATTTCATTTGAGATATCTTGACTTTGATTTCAATAGAGCTCACTCTGTTTCTCAGATTTCAGCTGTTTTACTCTTTTTTCAACTGCTTTTCAATCAGCTTTTTCAAAGTTATACTAATTAGAGAGAAGAGGATTTTCACTTCTTTATTTTTCACTCAGTTCAATATTAAATTGAATAATCTCATGACTTAATTCTGAGGTTTCATTTGAATCAATAAATCAGTTTATAAGTCTTTTCTTAATTAGATTTTATGATATGAAAGTTAGATCTATAATAGATTTCTGTTTCATGTCTTTTTTAAAGAATGTTTGTTGATCAGACTTGTTAACTAAATCTATTGAATATTTAAAAGTTCATTCAATTAGTTTATCTACTCTTACTGCTCTTGTGCACTCTGAGTTTTATCAGAGATAATGTGCATTGAAGTCTTCTGCAATTATAGAGTTTTTTAAGAGAGTTATATTCAAAAATTGTAAGAAATCCCGCTCCTCGCGGATCCTTTACCCCTATTCCTATCTCTCGCGTAACCAATAGGGCTAGCGGCCCTTGGCTACACACAACTATATAGACTGGAGTTCATGAATACTATTCACAACTCAGCTTGAATGCTATTATACATTTGATCTCTACATTTATCTTTCTACTGTGAACACTTCTAGTAGTTAACAGTACATATCATGCCAAGCTGCAAACACCTGAATAATCGCCTGCGAGCACTTATTCTTACATTTCAAGCTCAGTCAGTCAGCAACCGCCTGTTATGACTGAAAGAACTAGAAACTCATGTGCTTCAACCCCTGCGAACCCTACTGCAGGCACCCAGGAGCAGCCACCCGAACCATGGATAACCCCTGTGGAAGAAGTCCCAGAGGACTTACCAACCACTCACAGGACACCATCCTCTGCATCTGTGACAGGGGAACCCTCCGAACCCACGAACGAACCAATCTCAGTGGAGAACATCCTTGAGCACCTCCCGCGGGATCAAGCTATTTTTCTACAAGGAATGCTTGCTGCCTGCAAACACCCTTGAACTGAGTCTCTAGACATGACCTCCAGGGACACCCGCGAACTGAAAAGAAACTTCCTCAAGCCGCGACCACTTAAGACCACCTATTGAACCACAACCTATAAAAGCTTTTGCAAGTTTGCATTTGAAATTGACTCGCAAGCCCGGCTGTGTGACATGGAAGATGAAGAAGCTGTCACCTACGTGATGACAGGCCTCTATTACACTGAAGCCAAGGACTGGCTGGACCATCTAGGGAATGATCATGAGAGATCCCGATGGTCTGTTCTCAAGACCTATCTAGAGAACAAGTTGGGGGACTCCGCGAGCCAGACAGAGAACACCTGGGCCGCGATCACCAACATTAGGAAAAGAGGTGAGGAATCTGATGAAGACTACTCACGGCGCTTCATGGAATTGTGGCGCGAATTGGGGCCTGTGGAAACAGGGCCCTGGAACAAGACCTGGATGATGATGTTCGCGAAGGGGCTGGATAAAGGCATGCAGAACAAGCTCATTGAGTAAGGCTCTAAGCCCTTGGCTCTGGAGGAACTGATGACTCTCATTCATTGCTTGCAGATCACTGTGAGAGCCACAGACCCGCGGAGAGCGGACCATTGACCAGCCCCACAAGGGCCAGGACAACAGAGGACAGGTTTGTCAGGAAAAGATGACAAGGCACAGAGAGGTTCGCGTCTGACTGCTGAGCAGGGAGAGAGAGCTTCACAAGCTCCCGCGAACAGAGTGCACAACAGAGAGGCCAAGGAAAAGGGACTCTGCTTCATCTGTTCTAAATCAGGACATCTCCGCGCAAACTGTTCAGACAAATCAAAATAGGAATTTGAGGGGTCGCGGACAGAGTCAGCAACAGCCTTCTTAAGGGCCTTGAAGCTGACACCTGAATCTGTTGCTCCTCCAATGAAAATGCTTGCTCACGGGGAGAGACCGCGCCGCGGTGCTGCTGCCCCGCAAGCATGGGAAGCATTGGTGAACTCAGGATCCCAGGCCACTGTGGTGTCTCTAAAGCTCGCGGAGCGAATGAGCTGGAAGATGGAGACTGGGAACCTGCTCTTGCAACAAGCAGGGCATGAGAACTCAGACCTGAGGACTGAGGGACTCATGAGAGTCACCTTTGAATTGCAAGATCTCTCTGAAACCTGGAGGAGATTTGTGAAAACTGTGATTGTCACAGACATCACAGATGACATGTATTTGAGACTTGCATGGCTTCAAAGACACAATCCGCACATAGCTGTCCATGAGTCAGGTTTATACTTCTGATCAGTGTTGGCAGACTCACTCACAGAGGTAGAAGCAGTTGATGCTGCAGAGTTGATTAGAGAAGACAAGCCCATCTATGTAATGACTTTGTGAGTGTCTGAGGACCTCACGGTCATGGAAACTGAGCTTCAGATACCAGAGAAATACTGAGATCTCACAGAGATGTTCAGCCCAGCTAAGGCAGCTGAGCTTTCTCCTCACCGCGAGGAGAATCTGGCAATAGATTTGATAGAAGGACAGAAACTCTTCTGAGGACCAATCTATAAGCTCTCCCATCACAAGACAGAGGCCTTGCAGACCTATGTGAAGAAGAATCTGAAGAATGACTTCATCTGATCTTCACAGGCCTCTGTGGGAGCCCCTGTGATATTCATGAAGAAGAAGAATGAAGGTCTCAGGTTGTGTGTAGACTACTGTGACCTGAACTTCAAGACAACAAAGAGCTGCTACCCTCTGTCTCTGATTGAGAATGTGATCAACTGTCTTGCAGGAGCTGTTATATTCACACAACTGAATGTGATCAATGCATATGCACGGCTGTGAATACAGTCTGAGAATGAATGAAAGACTGCCTTTAGAACTGCACTGAGATTGTTTGAATACCTAGTGATGCCTTTTGATCTGACTAATGCCCCTGCAGCATTCCAGTCTTTCATCAATAAAACACTTCACACATATCTGGATGTCTTCATGATAATATATCTGAATGATGTGATGATGTACTTCATGAAGAAGAAAGAACACACTGAGCATGTGCAAAGTGTGTTGAAGGCCTTAGATGAGGCAGGACTGTATGTTAAGCTTGTGAAGTGCAACTTCAGTGCTCACCAGATTAATTTCCTAGGATATGTAATCACCACAGATGGTATCCAGATGGAACCTTCACAGGTTGAGACTATTCTATCATGACCAGAGCCAACTAGTATTCATGAGATTCAGATCTTTCTGGGCTTTGTGAATTTCTATAGGCAGTTTATCTTTGCATTCACAAGGATCTCCTTGGCCCTTACAGACATGCTGAAGGGTGGAAACAAGAAAAAGTCATCCCATGAACAGAGGATGGAAAGATTATTAAGAAGGAAGAACTGTGAGGACTTTCTTATTCCAGAAGCTTACAGGGTCTTTGCAAGGTTGAAACAGGCATTTGCAGACACAGTGATGCTGTTTCACTTTGATCTCTTGCTCTTAATCAGATTGAAGACAGATGCCTTCTCCTTTACAATTTCAGGAATAGTCTTGCAACTACAGTCAAATGAGAACTGGGTTTCAGTGGCCTTTTTCTCACGGAAGATGCAACCTGCGGAGATCAACTATGGCATCCATGATCAGAAGCTTCTCATGATAGTGGAATCCTTTCATCACTGGCATCACTACTTTGAGGGCCTCATGACAGTGATTACTGTTAGGACTGATCATGACAGCTTGTGACAGTTTGCTTCAATCAAGGAACTCTCGCGGCGGCAGGTTCACTGGGCTCAGAGACTGAGTGGGTTCTGGTTCAAGATAGAGCATATCAAGGGAACTAAGAACCCAGTGGACAGACCCTCTCACAGGCCAGACTATGTTAAGAAGGCCAGGGCGACAGACACAGAGAGACTAGAGAAGACAGAAAAGCTTCACAGAATGCTTGAACTGAGTGTTGTGAAGAGATTGACTGAAGAGTCTCTCAATCCCCCATGAGAGAAGAGGGGAGAGGAAGGGAAGAAGCCTGTGCAACTACTCCCTGCGACACTGAGAGTCAACACTCTGGGAATCTCTGTGAGGATCCTTGAAGAGGGTATCTATAACCTGAAGAGTTTGCAGGCTTTGAGAAGCACTGTGGAAGACCTGGTGCAAGGAGAAACAGAGCACAAGTCTTTGCAAGGTCTTCTATCCAGATTGCCTGAACTGCAACTGGAGAATGAATATGCTCAGCATATTCAGAAACTGCTCGCAGCAGGGACCAATCCTGCAGAAACAAAGGATTGAAGAGACTTAAATAGCCTCTTGCAAAGAGAGGGCTGGATTTATGTGCCCACAAATGAGTTTCTACACATAGAACTCATCAAAAGGCATCATGACTCTCCTCTAGCAGGTCATTTTGCAGACACTAGAACTCATGAGTTGCTCACAAGGAAATACTTCTGACTGAAGATGTGAGGACTTGTGAAGAAGATAGTGAATTCTTGTGCTGTTTGTCAGGATTCGCAGGTAGTGCAGTCCAGGTCATATGAAGAACTCACTCCTCTATCCATCCCGCGGGAACCTTGGGAACAGCTAGGAATGAATGCCCTTGTGAGCCTCCCTGAAAGCAAGAACATATATGATGCCTGCTTTGACAGTGTGCTGGTGATAGTGAATTGCTTTATCAAGATAGCACACTTTATACTCACCTGCAAGGACTTGAAGTCAAAGGATTTGACTCACATCTTCATCTGCAATGTGGTCCAGTTGCATGGATTGCCTGCAAACATTGTCTCAGACAGAGGATCAATCTTCACAGGAGAGTTCTGGTCTGACCTGATGACTATACTGGAGATCTCATGAGATCTAAGCATAGCTTTTCATCAACAGACAGATGATCAGACAGAACATCTGATGAGTATATTAGAACAGTATCTGCAATGCTTTGTCAATTACAATCAGAATGACTGAATGCATTGATTATCACTCACAGAGTTCATATACAACAACTCAAAGCATGTCAGCACAGGTAAAACCCTCTTTGAGATGCTCACTGAGACTCATCTGTGGATGACCTTGATGGACCCGCGAGAGTACACTATAGAGTGTGATGATGCCTGTGAACAGGCTGAGAGAATTCAGGAGATTCAGGAGAAAGCCCATGAATCCTTGAGAAAGGCCCAAGAGTATCAGAAGAGATACTATGACTCCAAGCACATTGTGAAGAGTTTCAAGAAAGATGATAGAGTCTGACTGAGTCTAGAAAACATCATCACACAGAGATCTAGTAAGAAGCTGGATCTCTTACAGACAGAGTCTTGCAAGATTGTGGAGAAAGTTAGCTTGCAGTTCTACAGATTGAAACTGTCACCTGGGTTGCAGATATACAATGTTTTTCATGTCTCTTTACTCTGTGAACACAAGGAATTCTCAGGAGAGAACTCTGTGACTCATCACTCTGTCTGTGAAGCACTAGAGAGTGAAAGAGAATACCAGATCAAAGAAATTGTTGACTCAGAGAAGTGAGATTGCAAGCTCTGATTCAAGGTTCAGTGACAAGAGTATTCTGACAAGGTGAATAAGTTCACTTGAGAACCATCCAGGCAGATAAGACATCTGCAGAAGCTGAGACATGACTTTCATGCTATGAATTCTGATAAGCCAGAATGATGCAGTCTTCACTAAGAACCTGGTTGTGACAAAGACATTAACACTGTCATTTGCGAATCCTAGTCTACAAGATAATGGGTTTCTACTGGGATGAACAGTCTGTGGTGTATGCAAGGGAAGAAGAAAACATGTTCTCATTAAAGCTAAAAAACAAGAAAACAAACAGGGCCACAAATGCAATTTAGAGACCAATAAAGAAAAAACAAAGAAAATTCACATTCACATCATCAACACCCGCAACACCCAATCCCCCCACAACTATCAATTTCCCCCTTCAAAGGAGCAGGGAGCATCATGCCTGCAGTACAGGCAATTGTTGCATTTGGCGCGAAGGCCGCCAGAAATGCACAGACTCCAGAGGAGCCAGACACCAGGACATACACAGTTGCAGCAGGGCCTTGAAGGCTGGCCATCTGCGTGTGTGACCAGATACCCCTCATGAAGCTGTGTCCGCTCTCCCAGTTGTGCTGAAGTATTCAGCCTGAAAACAATGAGGACACAGAGAGAAGGCTCATCTGCTCAGGTCAACTCTCATCACAAATTCATGACATTCACATTGCCTTGATTACCCGGATTTTGCGGGTACCCGGGGACTCATCTCTCATTGACAATGGGATTGCAGAAATGCGCCGCGGCGCGAGGATCATTGACAGGGAACCTAGGCATATTTGCATATGCCTGGTCAGAGATTGTGTGGGCAGGGGGGGGGTGATTGTAGGCCCGCGGGGCCGCAGAAGGCACTGACAACACCAGGAGCTTCACAAGAACTGTCAGCTAGGGTCTGCAAGGAATTACTTGTGAGAAGACTTACAGCAAAGAGAGGGACTGTGCTGCTTGAAGCCAGGGGCTGGCCTGGGAAAGGGATGGGGTGGGCCGCTGGCCCGAAGATCGGGTGCGGTGGTGGGGCTGAGAAGGATGGAGGCACAGTTGTGGGTGGCAGCGCCCCTGCTCCACCAGCTGGCAAAAAGCGACCAGAGGAGTCACAGGGACACCCATGAGAAGCTCAGCAGCAGCCAGACATTGTTTGTGAAGATGTTGAAATTGAAAAATTTTTATTCTTGGGAAGTTCTTGAACCAACACGCAGACATTGTCAGGAACACTCTCTCTCTGTCATCTGAGTGGAAACACTTCGCGGATGAATAAGGATACTCACAGTTTATAAGGATGAGAGCTGTTACAGAAAAAGGGAAAAGAAGATGAGGTTCTGTGGACAGATCTGGGGTATTTATACTACTCTAGAGAGGTTTGCTTACACTGTGAGTGATCCCACAGAACAGCCAGATCACTCTAGTAAACAAGAGTGATTGTGAATTGCAGGCCTGAATCCTTCTATGTGACTACAAAGGGTGATTGCAGACTGCAGACATCTTGATTCTACAATTCTACAGAGTTGATGAAAGAATGGAAAATTCCTCACAATTCTACAGTGTCAAAGAGCAATGATTTGTGAGAATGAATGAAAGATCAACTCATGAATGTTTCTCTTTGATGAGGGTGATCTCACAGAGAGTGATTCACCTGTGAGATGAATCTGTGTGATGATCACACAAGAATCTCATGAAAATGGTTGAGAGTCAACCAGAACTCTTCTGTATGGAAGGTGTGAGATGAATCTGTGTGATAGTCAGAGAAGAATCTGTAGGCCACAAAGAACCTCATGAAACAAGGAACTGAGTGACAGACTCTTTTCCCTTTATGGTAACAAGGGATTTTTTCTCACTGAGGTTTTTTATAGACATGAAGAGTTTTTAGTGAGTATCACTGCAGTGCTGAGCTGACTATGAAGTCACTCAGTGAAAGGCTTTGCAGACAAAGCCTTAGAGAGAGAGGGGTATGTAAGAAATCCCGCTCCTCACGGATCCTTTACCCCTATTCCTATCTCTCACGTAACCAATAGGGCTAGCGGCCCTTGGCTACACACAACTATATAGACTGGAGTTCGCGAATACTATTCACAACTCAGCTTGAATGCTATTATACATTTGACCTCTACATTTATCTTCCTACCGTGAACACTTCTAGTAGTTAACAGTACATATCACGTCAAGCTGCAAACACCCGAATAATCGCCTGCGAGCACTTATTCTTACAAAAATTCTCTATTAATTGTTCAGATATTATTGTTTTCTTTCAATGATTTTTTATTATAGATATTTATAAGTTGAATAGTATCAAACTCATTATCTTTATTCATAATGTCACTCACTAGAATATCAGAGTCAGATATGATATCAAATCTTAGATTAAATTAATATCTTGATCTTTTTCTTTCATAGATTACTACTCTTGATTTTATCTCAGATTTTTCAGAAAGAAAGTAGTAATAGCTTGAATGAGAAATAATATACTTTTACTCAGTATCAAAGTTTGATTCTTGAAGAAGTACAAAGTTAACTTTTTATTCAAATATAATCTGAAGACAAGAATAAATACAATTTGAGTTTCTATTCACATTGTTTTGAATAAATGTGATTTTTGAAGAGTTTTTAAACTTTTTTTGTTGTTTTTGTTGTACATTCATACTAAAAGAGAGTGAAGATATAGTAGAATCTAATTACTATTATCAGATAGTAGATTATAACTATTTTGAAAAGCAGGAATCTCAACTGCTTACATTCTATCTAGTTTATTATCAGAGTCATTTCTCAATTCTCTAATCTTAACAGATGTTTAAGAATTCAAATTCTGTTTACATTTAGCTGAAGAATTGAAGTTTGAAGACCTAGATAGTTGAGAGTTTCTTCTTTTTAAGCTTGCAGTTATAAATTTACTAGCTTGACTTTTCTCTTCAGTTTTATATTTACTTTGAGCTTCATCTTTTCTTCAGTTCTTCTAAGTTCTTGAAGTAAATACACATTCTTTTAAGCTAGATGCATGTTTTTCTTTGCAATTGAAGTACTTAAGCAGAGTATATTGACATATTTTATCTCTTTTTGAGCATGTTTCATATTTATACTCACTAGTTTTGTGATCTCTAGCACAGAATGCGCATTTTGAGTCTCTGAAATAAGAGATTGTAAAGTATTTATATCTTTGACAGTTTAAACACTGTGTTTGAGCTTTGAGATTCATTCTTAAGTCTTTGTATTCATGAACTCTCATTTTCAAATCTATTACTCTTACTTCAGAGATTCTTGATTATTCAAGTATCTTTATATATACTAGAACAGAGGTATTTCTTCTACTCTGTCTGAACTTAATTGAATTAAGTTATACAGACTCTTTTCTCAGTTGAATAGAATTATATTCTTCTAATTCATTTTTAAAAAGCAGCATTTCTTTCTCACAGTCAAAAATTTCAACTGAAATATTGTAAAGAATGAATTTATCTCACTTTTCATCTCTCTCAGATAAAATTATTGTATTCAGTAGAGATTCTATTACTGATTTTCAGAGATTCTCATTCTGAATGAGGGATTCTGTACTGAATTCAGACATTATAGTCAAAATAATAGAATTTTCAAAGAAAGATGACTCAATTGAAGCTATGACTGATTATTAAACTTCAATATCAGTCATTAACTGAGAAAAGAACTGCTGATTAATTTCATTTCTAATTCTGAAAATGAGATTTGAGTTTAACTTGTTTTTTTACAAGCTCTTCTGATTTAAAACTTTAAGAATAAGTCTTCTATTTCTGAAGATTTGAAAGTTCTTCTCTTTTTACATTTCTTTTTTTTTCTTTCTATGAACAGAGATCTGAGTAATATTCTTCTCAGTTTTCTCAGAATTTTGAGCAGATTTTGAACTAGCAGGTTTAAAGACAGCAGATTCTGCTACTTGAGCATATATTTTCTTCTGATTTGAAGAAGAAGATAAAGAAGTAGAAGATGAAAAAGAGTCAGTAACTGTACTAAAAGATTTCAATGTTTTTTGAATTGTATTTGAAATTTCAAGTTTGAACTTAATCACTTCTTATAGTTGTCTAGTCTGAGTATGAAGAATTAACAGAACTTCTTCATTCTTCTCACTCAGACACTGTTTTTCAAGAATTTTGCTTACTTTTTTCAGTTTCTGTATTTCAAGAACTTGTTATTTCTCTATTTCTTCCTTCTTTCTTCTCTTTAGAATTTCAATCTCAGAAATAGTATCTGAGAAAACATCTTTTTCTACATCAACTGAGTGTACTCTTAAACTCATTTTACTCACTGAATGAAAAGTCAGTCAGACTGTTTCAATTAAGAGATTTATCAGTCTATTTTCAAATGAAAAGTTGATCAGACTGTTTCAATTGAGAGATTTATTAATCTATTTTCAAATGAAAAGTTGATCAGACTGTTTCAGTTGAGAGATTTATTAGTCTATTTTCAATTGAAAAGTTGATCAGACTGTTTCAAAAGAAGAATGAAAGACTTTTATATATAAAACATCTGATTTTTTTTCACACTAGTTCAGTAACTAGGTTAGATTTTTGAAGAGAATCTAATAAATTAAAAGTGATTTTTAAGATAAATCAATAAAATCTTTATAAACTCTTTCTTGAGATACAGTGAGGAAAAGTATGATATCAATTGATAATAAATCAGATGATATAACAGTTTTTAAGAGAAAAACTGATAAAAAATAAGTCAATTTTTTGCAGAGAAATTAATTAAAACTATTCAATTTTATTCTAAATCATTCAATTCTTCTCACACAACAAGTATGCAACTCAAATCAGTCAATAAAAAGTGTAAAAGAGAATTAAGTATTAATGAAAGCTCTTCAGTTACTGAAAAAGTAATTCTTACTTAAAAGAATATGAAATTATGACAGAAAACAACTCTGTTTTTAATTCTTTGTAAGAATATTGTATAAAACTCAGAGAAAAACACCTTACTTTTTCAAGAGAAGTAAAAAACTATTTCTAAGATCTTTTTTTTTTATTGTATTAACTGCTGCAGAAGAATGAGATAGAAACTGCTAAGATATACACTACTGTATACTCTCTATCAAGACTTTCCCTCTTCAGAGTCTTGATATTATAGAGAATATAAGTCTATTTCTATATAATAATATAAATATTGTCAGCAGGATGTAGAGGAACTAATTATTTATATCTCAAAATAGAAGACTTTATCAATGATTATATCAATATAGAGATAATTCTCAAATTCAATAGAAACCTAGTATTACTGTTCTCAATCTCTTACAGAATCTATTGAATATTGAGATATTAAAACTAGATTTAATATATCTCACTGTGCAGAAATCAAAGGCTCAGTCAGATCTTAAGATATACTGAATTTATAGTTGTTGATATGCTGTTGACTTGTTCTGTTAACTTGTTATTCATCAGTTATATATCAAGTACTGTTACTAAGATGTCTTTTTATATTATTCTGCTGAGAATGAGCCAGATTGAGAGGAACAGTACAAGGGTGAGACTTGGTGTTTATGTCTAGATACACTGAAGACAGACAGGGTATTCGCGGAGGTTGCACTTCAGAAGTGTCTGTTGATTATGTGCTTGATATTATTGCTGAGGTATCTTTTTGTATTTTTCTGCCGGGGATGGGCCAGATTGGGAAGGGCGGTACGAGGGTGGGACTTGGCGTTGATGTTTTGAAACATCAAAGATGGACAGGGTTTTCGCGGATGTCGCTCCTCGAATATCTCCACAATCACAGATTGGGGATCTTCCAAAATCGAGAAGATTGGTGCATATGGCTAGGTCTTTTCACCTTACAATTTGTATGGCAATTTGGCCCGGGGTTGTGGTGTGGTAGGGGAGAACGGGGGATAATCCCACACAGGAGTTTCGAACAACGTCTGGTTCACGTTTGGCTGGATAACTCCACCACCACACGGGGTATGCGGTCGGCGATGGGGTCAAAATGCTCGTATGATCGAGGGCTTTTCGATGGATCTATCGGCGGGTTCTTATTCAAAAAATCGAGCGAGTTCGTGGTGGAGCAGTTAATCTTGTTTGCTCATTTTTCTGTCTTTCACACTTCTCTTTAATAGATCTGTAAGAGGAGCAGTAATCTGTGAATATACATAGATAAATCATCTGTAGAAATTTGCAAATTCTAGAAACATCTGTATCTTACAGTATATTCACAGTGTCAGTCAGTTCTTAATGATAAAGACTCAGCTTCTGTTCATTGAAATGTCATTTATCTCAATAATATAATCTAAGAAATCAGTCTTCTGCATATAGAATGAGTATTTTTCAGTATTTGTATAGAGTTGATACTGTCTCAAGTAACTTAGCACTTCTTAAATATGAGTATCATGTTCTTTCTCTGTTTTTGAGAAGATTAAAATGTTGTTCAGATATACTATACAGAAGACATTAACAAGGCTCTGCAGTGTCTCATTTATATAGATTTGAAAGATGACTGAAGCATTACAAAGATTAAAAGATAAAACAAGATATTTAAAATTATCATACTTAGTATGAAAAGCTGTTTTTCAAATAATGTCTTCATTAACTCTGATTCTATAATAGATATTCTGTATATCAATCTTTATGAATATCTTTGCTTCAGATAATTGATTGATCATCTCATTAATTAATAGTAATAAATAGTAATTCTTAGCTGTCATTTTATTGAGGCCTCTGCAGTCTACATATAGATATAGTCTACTATCTTTCTTAAGTATAAAGAGTATAGATGTCTCTGCTGAACTCTTTGATAAATATATTCAGTTCTTTAATTATGCTTCTTTAAGATATTTGTGTAAAACATTCAATTTCTTTACAGATAAGTTATAAAGAGATCTGTACAGTGCTGTTGCACTGTCTTTAAGATAAATCTTATATTATATCTTAGTGTCAGAAAACTTTGCTGCTTCTCTTTCTGAAAAGACATTCTTATAATCTGTAAAGAGATGTTATATACATTCATCTTCAATAACAGATACTACTACTAATCTTGCAGTAAGAGTGATGACTTTTTCATCTATTCTTAAGTCTCAGTCATCTACTACACAGTATATCAACTCTATCTTTTTCTCAAGATTCTTTTGATAAAACTCTTCAGATTTCTCTATTACTGTCTCTTCATTAGTGAGATAATACTGTCACATCTGAGTAACTCAGTTAATGAGAGAATAGTTTTCTCTTAATTATGAAAGATCTAGAATGATGTTCTTATCTATGATATTAACTGTGTAAAGAAGCAGACTGCTTTTTTTAAAGATTTCTTCTGAGTCTGTAATCACACACTTTACTTGAATTATATTAAAATGATAATATTTCATTTTATCAGTAAATTTTGTATAATCTGATGAGTCTATCTTCTTTCAACTCTTTATCAAAGAAAAGAAATAAAATATAAAGTTGATATCTACTCTGAAGTCAAGTAGACATCTCACTGATATCTTCTCTTTCAGAGTATACATTGTGATTATAATATGAACTCAGAGATATAAGAATTATTAATTCTTCATTTCTTTCTCTTCTTTATCTTCTATGAATACATTTGTCAGAAGAGAAGTTAACTTTAAGAAGATATTTTCTCAGTTTCTTCTCTTCTTCAGTTTCTTACAATCACTGATATAGTAATTATTAACTCTGCAGTTAAAATAGAGATCTTTATTAAATCTTTTTTAATATTTCTTTACAGTGAGTAGACTGGCCGTCAGAATCATGAATTTCATATTTAATCTCATTTAATCTGATCTCATACATTTCTTAGCGTGAATCCCGCTGGAACTGGCTATTAAAAAAACATGTAAAGTGACTATATATCAGATCTTAAAATGAAACCATGACTTGAAAAAAATGAGAAAGTGATCTCATTTGATCTCATTTAGTCTCATTCTTGACATAAAGTTACTATTTTTAGACATTTTAAGGTTTTTTTTAGACTATTTTTAATTTTTTTAAAAAGTAACACTTTTTGATAATGCTCAAATGAGATTTAAAGTCATTTAAAGCAATAAAAATAATTTAAATTGAGAAGTGAAAATCATAGTCTCATTTGAAAAATGTGATAAGAGTAGACAGTAAGTCTCACTGAGACAGTATGAAACTACTATCTAATGTTAAAACCGTGTAATGAGATCAGTGAAATTGATAATAAGACTATCAAAAAATCTGATTCTGATCTCAGACACGGTCACATAGTCAGTCTAATAGTGAGTGAAGAATCACAATACTTGAAATTCTTCTTTACTTTCTTCACACTGAAGCTATCACAGTATTATTTAGATTTCATTATTAATTACTTAGAAGAAATCTTATTGATCTTTTTCTCAGAGAATTGATTATTCAAATAGATTCAGAAAGTCAGATTGACAAGCTCAGTATAATTGATTAATGAACTCTGATACTGTGATATTATTATTCACATCTTGTGAGTCAGCTTCATAAGATAAAGCTGTGTTTTTAATTGATTCAAATCATCAGTCAATTTCTCTCAATATTCTTCAAATCTTATATTGAAATTAGAAGAATTCTCATTATCTTATTAATGTAATAAGTTGAACTGCTGTGTTACTATGAAGTCACAGTTGCAGTAATCTTCAATTTAATTTAGTAGAAAGTTCTTGAATTCTTCTCAAGTTATTGCAGTATCAGTACACTTAAGCTCTCTCTTCTTAATAACTCAAGTAGTTGCAGAGATGTCTTCAAGAAGGTTGACAGTGTATATTACTTATATCTTATGAGTATTATACTGACTCAGGTTAAGGCAGAATTTCTGTTCAAGAATATAAGTAAAGCTGTGAAATTCAGACAATATATTTCTCTTATATCTTAAAGAATCTCTGACCTTAATCTCTCTATCTTTATAATTGATGTAGATGTGCAGAGACTGCAGCAGTGATAGAGTGATTAAAGAACTTATATCAAAGTATGCAGTGAGTTCAGAAATCTCAGATTTCTGCTGAGATAGAGATGTATACACTCTAGAAGATAATGTAGAGTTTTTCTCAGAGAGTGAGATCAGATCAGTCTTAGTGCAGATATATAAGATTATATCAGTCTGTTAAAGCTTAACTGATTCAAACTTATAATCAGATTAAGTGATTTGAATTGTAATATACAGAACTGAAGCAGTGACTAGTTAGCAGTGTTATATAGAGATAGTTATTTAAGAAGCTGTATAAGTGAGCTTGACTATTTTACTTAAATAGTGAGCTTGTAGACTACAGAGTTATTATGAGAATATCACAGATATGATACTTAGTATACTAAGAAGATTGTATGAGAAATGCAGTAACTCTTGTATATATTTCAGTAGAAGAAAAATGAATTACTGACTTCTTTGATAAGAAGTCAGTATCTAGCTATTCTATATAGATAATGAGTGAATACTCTTCTCTCATTCTATAAGTGAGAATAGCCAGAGTGATATCTCAACAGTGTCTTACTGTCAAGAAAGAGTAATCTGCTGACCTTATATAGAAGTGAGATTCTCATATTCATCAATTGAATCTTTATATAATATATCTGAATGATGTCATAGAGTGATTGGAAACCGGTTCAGATGAGATGAAATCATCCGCATGAAAGTGATGAGCCGTGTGAAACCGCAGCGGGGCCTTGACGCGGCCGGAAGCGTGACAAACATGCTCAAAAAGAGATGAAATATGTTAACATACTCTGCTTAAACGCTTCAATTGTAAAAAAAACATGCATCTAGCTCAAAAGAATGTATGTTTGCTTCAAGAACTCAGAAGAACTGAAGAAAAGATAAAGCTTAAAGTAAATTTAAAACTAAAGAGAAAAGTCAAGTTAGTAAAGTAAATCTATAACTGCAAGCTTAAAAAGAAGAAACTCTCAACTATTTAAATCTTCAAACTTCAATTCTTCAGCTAAATGTAAACAGAATTTGAATTCTCAAACATCTGTTAAGATTAGAGAATTAAGAAATAACTCTGATAATAAACTAGATAGAATGCAAGCAGTTGAGATTTCTGTTTTTTAAAATAGTTATAATCTACTATCTGATGATAGTGATTAAACTCTACTTTATCTTCACTCTCTTTTTGTATGAATATATAATAAAAATAATAAAAAAAGTTTAAAAACTCTTCAAAAATTACATTTATTTAAAACAATATGAATAGAAACTCAAATTACATTTATTCTTATCTTCAGATTGTATTTGAATAAAAATTTAACTTTGTACTTCTTTAAGAATCAAACTTTAATACTGAGTAAAAGTACATTATTTCTTATTCAAGCTATTACTACTTTCTATCTGAAAAATCTGAGATAAAATCAAGAGTGGTAATTTATAAGAGAAAAAGATTAAGATATTAATTTAATCTGAGATTTGATATCATATCTGACTCTGATATTCTAGTGAGTGATATTATAGATAAAGAGAATGAGTTTGATACTATTGAACTTATAAATATCTATAATGAAAAGTCATTGAAAGAAAATAACAATATCTGAATAATTGACAGAGGATTTTTAAATATAATTCTTATAAAAAACTTTATAATTGCAAAAGATTTCAATACATATCATCTCTGATAAAACTTAGAATGCAGAAGAGTAGTAAGAGTAGATAAACTGATTAAATAAACTTTTAAGCATTTAATAGATTTAGTTAACAAGTCTGATTAATAAACATTCTTTAGAAAAGACATGAAACAGAAATCTATTATAAATCTAACTTTCATATTATAAAATCTAATTGAAAAAAGACTTATAAACTGATTTATTAATTCAAATGAGATCTCAGAATCAGATCATGAAATTATTCAATTTAATATTAAACTGAGTGAAAAATAAAGAAGTGAAAATCCTCTTCTCTCTAATCAGTAGAACTTTGAAAAAGCTGATTGAAAAGCAGTTAAAGAAAGTGTAAAACAGCTGAAATCTAAAAAGTAGAGTGAGCTCTACTGAAATCAAAATCAAGATATCTCAAATAAAATACTTAAGAATAGAGTAAAGCTGATTACATCTATTCTTCTAACAAGTATTAGAGAAAATATTTCAAAGAAAAAGTCTTCTGAGTATTTCAAATCTTAATATTTTAAGCTCTTTTTCAATCTCTTGAAAAATAGATATCATTCTGAATGCTGAAGAGAAGTCACAGAAGTGATTCTTACAAAACCTAATAGAAAAACTTCAATTCTTAAGTCATATAGAGTAATATCTCTATTGAACTGTCTAGAAAAGGTTTTAGAAAAGAAAATAGCTACTCAACTATCTTTTATAAGCTCTATCAGTAATTCTGTTTTATTCAGTGAATAAATAAGAGATAGAAAACAGTGTTCTGCAATTGACACTGTTCTCTTAGTTATTCATAATATTCAAATAGCAAAGCATAAAGGTCTGGTCTCAACTGCAGGTTTTATTGATATAAAAGAAGCATTTGATCATATTTCAAAGTCAAAGTTAATTCAGACTTTGAAGATGTTAAAACTGTCACTTTCTCTAATAAAATGAGTTATCTATTTTATATCTAAAAGAATTATATAACTTTTCTTTGATGAAATGAAATAAGACAAGACTGAGATAAAAATAGAAGTGCTGTAAGAATCTTCAATCTCACTTATTTTATTTACAATATACACTGCATATCTATTCAAAGATAGAAATATGAAAATAGTGTGATCTCTGAGTTATGTAGATAATATTGATCTAGTCTACAGCTCAAAAACTATCAAAGAGAATTTGAAAGTAATTGAAGAAGCTGTAAAGAAAATCTTTATTAGAGCAGATATCAATCAAATTCAATTTAATATGAATAAAACTGAGTTAATTCATTTCTTTTCTAGATTTAATGAGAAAGAACTATCTCTAACTCTTTTAAATAGAGAGATTAAACCCAGTGTAAATATCAAATAATTAGAAGTATGATTAAACTTCAAGTTGAATTTTAAATATCATATTTAACAAAGAACTGTCAAGGCAGAAAGACTATTAAACAACATAATCAGACTATCAAATACAGAGAGAGATCTATTCTTCCAGGCTATGAAACAGTTGTATATAGCCTGTATTACATCAGTAGCTGATTATGAAGTTCAAGTTTAATGAAATAATTAAGAGAATTTCATTGAACTCTTTCAAAGTCTGTAAAACAGAGCCTTGAGAAGAATTCTAAAAGCATTCAAATCATCTTCTATTAAAGTAATGAAAATTGAAGCTTTAATTCCCTTCTTCTGCTATTAGATTTGAAAAGATCTGTCTGAACTATGCTCTGAAAGTTATAAAGATGAGCTTAAATTATATAATCAGAGAAAGAGTCTCTTCTTCATTTTCATTAATTAACTCTGAAAATGAACTGGATTGAAATAGATTTCTTGATTGAAATGAAAATAATTCTTCAAAGAAAATGCCTTCTTAACTGTACAGACTATGCTCTCTGATTAAAAATTAATTTTCTTCTTTAAATGTTGAAAAAGTTGATCATGAGAAGTTATCTCTCTGAAGAGAAAAGCTTGAATCTTTTATAGACTTGTAAATAAGTGAACTATTAAAAGAGAAAGAATATAAACAGTATTTGAAGAGCATTTCTATAATCAATATAAAAGACTCTATTCTGATTTATTCAGATGACTTAAAAAATGAGAATTTGAATAGATTAGATGCAGGCATTGCTTATACTGAAGATAATATTAATTTTATCTCAGATTTCTGAATTTTAGACTGTGAATCTGAAGTCTTTGATACTGAACTATTTACAATAGTGAAAGCTTTCAAACTCATTGAAATAAAATCTCATAAAAGAGAAAATAGTTTGAAAGAGATATGAATATTCTCTGATAGTCAAGCTGCTTTAAAAAGACTTAGAAATAGTCAGATTTATAATAATTAAATGAATCTTGAACTGATCTTAAACTCTGTTTTAAAAATTCAAAAGAGAAGAACATCAAAGCTGATAATTCATCTGCACTGAGTTCCTGCTTATATGAATATTCATGACAATGAATTGACTGATTTAGCTGTAAAAAAGAATGTAGAATTAAGCAGATCTATTCAAAAAACAGTATTCTGATCTTTCATAAAGAGAAAGATAAAAGAATCTTGTTTAAACAAGTGAAATAAAAGCTGACAGAAATAAAAGAAGAGCATACATTATTCAAGATTTGAGATAAAATCAAAGTGAAATTCTTATTCAATTAAATGTAAAAAGAAAATATTCTCATCTATAATTCAGCTGAAACTAGAAAATGGTTATTTCAAATCCTATATACAAAGATTTAATGATAAATTTGACTCAATAGAATGCTTATTCTGCAATGCAAATGAGAATTCTGAGTATATTATAATACACTGTGTATTATACAATAGTCTCAGAGCCAGATTGAAAGAGAAGTATAATGTGAATCAATTAAATATAAGATTCTTATTCTCAACTGAGACAGGAATTAAATACTTAATAGACTTTCTATCAGAAACTCAAGCAGCTATAAGAAAATGACTAAATTCAGAAATATCTGAATATGAAGAGAAGAAAATCAATTAAATATAGTCTGTTAAAACAGTTATATACTATCTTTTAATAATTTGTTTTGTTACAGTCTCTCTTTACTTTATCTTTTTCATTCAATTTCTTTCTATCTATCTATTTAATGTGTCTATCTTTAAGACTGTGTTCTCTTTTCCTTTCTCATGATATTGTCAAATGATTTCAAAGTATCAGAAGATGTTAAAACACTGTAATTTGTAAATAGTTTTTATATTCTGAGCTGAAATTTTCTGATTTTGCATATCTGAAATTGATGAATGTATAATAGTTAACTTTACAGATATAGGAAAAACTCTGAGAACTAAAAGTTCTCAGGTAAATGTTATAGTCTCTGACTACATACATCTATAATTGAAGAATAATAATAATAATTTCAAATCTTGATAAAATGAGAATATCACTTCTAAAAGAAAACAATTAGTCACTGCTAAGAGAGATTGAAAGAATAACTTAATATCTAATAAAGAGTTCAAAGTAATTCAAAATGAATATTTTTCAGATATTAAAAGAGTCAAAACAGACTGCTGAAATAAAGTTCTTAAACAAGTATAAGAAAAAGAAGTTTTTAAAGCCTTTAACTATACTAAAACAAGAAGTGTAGTAAAACTTTCAGTCTTAGAATATGAGTTTCAGAATGAATCTTATACAGTAAATTCTTTTAAGAAAAAATATCAAGCTTTTATAAGAATTCTCTTTCAAAACTCATCAGATTCAGATTCAGAGAAAGAGAATATATCACTTTAAAACTATATTAATGAAAATGACTGAGAATGATCTGAATCTATATAAGATGAACTAAAGTCAGCTATCTTCTGAAGTTCAATTAAAACTACTGCAGAGTCTGATTCAATCAATCACTTGATTATTTAAAATACATATTTCTACTTAAAGAATGAATATTTTGAGCTCTTTTTCAATCTCTTAAAAAATGATTATTATTCTGAATACTGAAGAGAAGTCACTGAAGTGATTCTTGTAAAACTTAATAGAAAAGCTTCAATTTCTAAGTTATATAGAGTAATATCTCTATTAAACTGTCTGAGAAAGATTTTAGAAAAGATAATAGCTACTAGACTATCTTTTATAAGCTCTATTAGCAATTCTCTTCTATTTAATGAATTAATGAGAGATAGAAAACAAAGCTCTGTAATTAACACTATTCTCTCAGTTATTTATAATATTCAAATAGTAAAGCATGAAGATCTGATCTCAACTGTAGTTTTTATTAATATAAAAGATACATTTAATCATGTTTTAAAGTCAAAGATGATTCAGACTTTAAATATATTAAAACTGTCACTTTCTCTAATAAAATGAGTTAACTGTTTTATATCTAAAAGAATTATACAACTATTCTTTAATAAAATGAAATAAGATAAGACTGAGATAAAAATAGAAGTACTGTAAAAATCTTTCATCTCACTCATTTTATTTGCAATATACACTGTATATCTATTCAAGAATAGAGATATGAAAATAGTGAGATTTTTAAGTTATATGAATAATATTAATCTAGTCTACAGTTTAAAAACAATTAAAGAGAATTTAGAAGTAATTGAAAAAGCAGTAAAGAAAATCTTTGTTAGAGCAGATATTAATTAAATTCAATTTAATATAAATAAAACTGAGTTAATTCATTTCATTTCTAAATTTAATGAGAAAAAACTATGTCTAACTCTTTTAAATAAAGAGATTAAACCCAGTTTGAATGTTAAATAATCAGAAGTATGATTAAACTCTAAGTTGAATTTTAAATATAATATTCAATAAAGAAGTATCAAGATAGAAAGACTATTAAATAGTATAATCAGACTATTAACTACAGAGAGAGATCTATTCTTTCAGATTATAAGACAGTTATATATAGTCTGTATCATCTTGATAGCTGATTATGAAGTTCAAGTTTGATAAAATAATTAAGAAAATTTCACTAAACTCTTTCAAAGTCTGTAAAACAGAGCTTTGAGAAGAATTCTGAAAGTATTCAAATTATCTTCTATTAAAATAATGAAAATTGAAGCTTCAATTCCTTCTTCTACTATTAGATTTGAAAAGACCTGTATAAACTATACTCTGAGAGTTATAAAGATTAGCTTAAATTATATAATTAGAGAAAGAATCTCTTCTTCATTTTCATTAATTAACTCAGAAAATGAACTGAATTGAAATAGATTTCTTGATTGAAATGAAAATAATTCTTCAAAGAAAATGCTCTGTCAACTATACAGACTATATTCACTGATTAAGAATCAATTTTCTTTATTAAATGTTGAGAAAGTTGATTATGAGAAGATATCTCTCTGAAGAGAAAAGCTTGAATCTCTCATAGACTTATAAATAGAACTATCTAAAAAGAGAGAATATGAACAGTATTTAAAAAAGATCTTTATTATTAATATAAAAGACTCTATTCTGATTTACTCAGATGACTCAAAAAATGAGAATTTGAATAGATTAGACATAGACATTACATATACTGAAGATAATATCAATTTTATCTCAGATTTCTGAAATTTAGACTGTGAATCTGAAGTCTTTGATACTGAACTATTTATAATAGAGAAAGCTTTCAAACTCATTGAAATAAAATCTTATAAAAGAGAAAATAGTTTGAAACAGATATGAATATTCTCTAATAGTCAAGCTGCTTTAACAAGACTTAGAAATAGTCAGATTTATAATGATCAAATGAATCTTGATCTGATTTTAAACTCTGTTATGAAAATTCAAAAGAAAAGAATATTAAAACTGATAATTCATCTACACTGAGTTTCTTCTTATATAAATATTTATACCAATGAATTGACTGATTCAGAGACAAAAAAGAGTTCAGAACTAAGCAGATCTATTAAAAAAACAGTATTCTAATCTTTTATAAAGAGAAAGATAAAAGAATCTTATTTAAACAAGTAAAATGAAAGCTGACAGAAATAAAAGAAGAGCATATATTATTTAAAATTTGAGATAAAATTCAAGTGAAAATCTTGTTTAATTAAATATAAAAAGAAAATATTCTCATTTATAATTCAGCTGAAACTAGAACATGATTATTTCAAATCTTATATATAATAATTTAATAATAGATTTGATTCAACAGAATACTCATTCTGTAATACAAATGAAAATTCTGAGTATATTGTAATACATTGTGTATTATACAATAGTCTCAGAGCCAGATTGAATTATTATTATTATTCTTCAATTATAGATGTATACAGTCAGAGACTATGATATCTACCTGAGAACTTTTTAGTTCTCAGGGTTTTTTCTATATCTATAGAGTCAACTATTGTACATTTATCAATTTCAGATATGCAAAATCAGAAAATTTCAGCTCAGAATATAAAAACTGTTTATAAATTACAGTATTTCAACACCTTCTGATACTTTAAAATCATTTGAAAATATCATGATAAAGGAAAAGAGAATATAGTCTTAAAGATAGACACATTAAATAGATAGATAGAAAAGAACAGAAAGAAACAAGTATAGTAAAGAGTAGACTGACCGTGTAACTGTGTCTGAGATCAGAATCAGAATTTTTGATAGTCTCATTATCAATTCAACTGATCTTATTACATGATTTTAACATTAGATAGTAGTTTTATACTGTTTCAGTGAGACTTACTGTCTACTCTTATTACATTTTCTAAATAAGATTATGATTTTCACTTCTCAATTTAAGTTATTTTTATTGCTTTAAATGACTTTAAATCTTATTTAAGTGTTATCAAAAAGTATTACTTTTTAAAAAATTAAAAATAGTCTAAAAAAAACCTTAAAATGTCTAAAAATAGTAACTTTATGCTAAGAATGAAACTAAATAAAATCAAATAAGATCACTTTCTCATTTTTTCAAGTCATGATTTCATTTTGAGATTTGATATATAGTCACTTTGCATGTTTTTTTAATGACTAGTCCCAGCGGGATTTATGTCAAGAAATGTATGAGATCAGATCAAATGAAATCAAACCTGAAATTCATGATCTCAGCGGCCAGTCTAGTAAAGAGAGACTATAACAAAACAAAATTATTAAAAGATAGTATATAGCTGTTTTAACAGACTATATCTAATCAATTTCCATTTCTTCATATTTAGATACTTCTGAATTCAGTCATTTTCTTATAGCTGCTTGAGTTTCTGATAGAAAGTTTATTAAGTATTTAATTCCTGTCTCAGTTGAGAATAAGAACCTCAAATTTAATTGATTTAAATCATACTTCTTCTTCAATCTGACTCTGAGACTATTGTATAATGCATAATGCATTATAATATACTCAGGATTTTCATTTGTATTACAGAATGAGCACTCTGTTAAATCAAATCTATCATCAAATCTTTGTATATAGAATTTGAAATAATCATGTTCTAGTTTCAGCTGAATTATAGATGAGAATATTTTCTTTTTATATTTAATTAAACAAGATTTTCACTTTGATTTTATCTCAAATCTTGAATAATGTATACTCTTCTTTTATTTCTGTCAGCTTTTATTTCACTTATTTAAACAAGATTCTTTTATCTTTCTCTTTATGAAAGATCAGAATACTGTTTTTTAAATAGATCTGCTTAATTCTGAACTCTTTTTTACTGCTGAATCAGTTAATTCATTATTATGAATATTTATATAAGTAGAA
Organism: Blastomyces dermatitidis ER-3; assembly: GCF_000003525.1. Taxonomy (NCBI): domain Eukaryota; kingdom Fungi; phylum Ascomycota; class Eurotiomycetes; order Onygenales; family Ajellomycetaceae; genus Blastomyces; species Blastomyces dermatitidis. The sequence goes on from NW_025544775.1 coordinate 2,150,344, forward strand.
ATTCAGTGTAGATGAATTATCAGTTTTAATATTCTTTTCTTTTGAATTTTCATAACAGAGTTTAAAATCAGATCAAGATTCATTTGATCATTATAAATCTGACTATTTCTAAGTCTTTTTAAAGCAGCTTGATTATTAGAGAATATTCATATCTCTTTCAAACTATTTTCTCTTTTATAAGATTTTATTTCAATGAGTTTGAAAGCTTTCTCTATTACAAATAGTTCAGTATCAAAGACTTCAGATTCACAGTCTAAATTTCAGAAATCTGAGATAAAATTAATATTATCTTCAGTATAAGCAATGTCTATATCTAATCTATTCAAATTCTCATTTTTTAAGTCATCTGAGTAAATCAGAATAGAGTCTTTTATATTAATTATAGAGATCTTCTTTAAATACTGTTTATATTCTCTCTCTGTAGATAGTTCACTTATTTATAAGTCTATAAGAGATTTCAGCTTTTCTCTTCAGAGAGATATCTTCTCATAATCAATTTTCTCAACATTTAATGAAGAAAATTGATTCTTAATAAGTGAATATAGTCTATACAGTTGAGAGAGCATTTTCTTTAAAGTATTATTCTTATTTCAATCAAGAAATCTATTTTAATTCAGTTCATTTTCTGAGTTAACTGATGAAAATAAAGAAGAGACTCTTTCTCTAATTATATGATTTGAGCTCATCTTTATAACTCTTAGAGTATAGTTTATACAGATCTTTTCAAATTGAATAGTAGAAGATGAAATTGAAGCTTCAATTTTCATTATTTTAATAGAAGATAATTTGAATACTCTCAGAATTCTTCTCAAAGCTCTGTTTTATAGACTTTGAAAGAGTTCAGTGAAGTTTTCTTGATTATTTTATTAAACTTGAACTTTATAATCAGCTACTGAGATAATACAGACTATGTATAACTATCTTATAGTCTGAAAGAATAGATCTCTCTCAGTATTTAATAGTCTGATTATACTATTCAGTAGTCTCTCTGTCTTGATGATTCTTTGTTAAATATGATATTTAAAATTCAGCTTGAAGTTTAATCATACTTCTAGTCATTTGATATTCAAACTGAGTTTAATCTCTTTATTTAAAAGAGTTAGACTTAGTTCTTTCTCATTAAACCTGGAAAAAAAGTGAATTAAATCAGTTTTATTCATATTAAATTGAATTAGATTGATATCTGCTCTAATAAAGATTTTCTTTACTGCTTTTTCAATCATCTCTAAATTCTCTTTAATTGTCTTTGAACTGTAGAGTAGATCAGTATCATCTATATAACTTGAAGATCTCACTATTTTCATCTCTCTATTTCTGAATAGATATGCAGTGTATATTGTAAATAAAACAGATAAGATTGAAGATTCTTATAATACTTCTATTTTTATCTCAGTCTTATCTTATTTCATTTCATCAAAGAATAGTTATATAATTCTTTTAGATATAAAATAATTAACTCATTTTATTAGAGAAAGTGACAGTTTTAACATCTTTAAAGTTTGAATTATCTTAGACTTTGAAACATGATTAAATACATCTTTTATATTAATAAAAACTGTAGTTGAGATCAGATCTTCATACTTTGTTACTTGAATATTATAAATAACTGAAAGAATAGTGTTAATTACAGAACATTGTTTTCTATCTCTCATTTATTCATTAAATAGAAGAGAATTACTAATAGAGCTTATAAAAGATAATCTAGTAGCTATTATCTTTTCTAGAATTTTTCTTAAACAGTTCAACAGAGATATTACTCTATATAACTTAGAAATTGAAGCTTTTCTATTAGACTTTATAAGAATTACTTTAGTAGCTTCTCTTCAGCATTCAGAATGATAATCATTTTTTAAGAGATTGAAAAAGAGCTTAAAATATTCATTCTTCAAGTAGAAATATATGTTTTAAATAATTAAGTGATTAATTGAATCACGCTCTGCAGCAGTTTTAATTGAACTTGAGAATATCACTGACTCTAGTTGATCATATGTAAGCTCAGGTTATTTTCAGGTATTTTTATCAATATATTCATGAAATAATATATTCTTCTCTTTTAAATATAATAAGTTTTGAAAGAGAATTCTCATATTATTATTATTATTATTCTTTTATTATACTCATATGCAAGTAGAGCTTATGATGAGTTCTTGTGTGATGTTAAATACAGGTCAAGTGTTGATTATACAGAAGGAAATACAGGTGTTGAGATCATATCAAGATAACAAGAACATAGAAAAATACAAAGCAGTGATAATTAAATACATATGATAATAACTTCTCAGCTCAGAAACATAGAGTGATTCATTAAATTGATTTGTACATCTCTGTATTTATTAGAAACCTGAGATGCTTGAGTTTCAGATTTAATGTATTCTCTGCAGGTTTCAAACTCACATGTCTTGGTTTTCCATGCCAAGGCGCTACTGAGTGACCGCATTAACCATTCGGCCACCGGGGTAGAGAATTCTCATAAAAGCTTAACACTTTTTCTCAAAAGAGTTTGCTGTATATAATTCATTCTGAAATTCATATTGTAAGATTGAAAGCTTTACTACACTTCTTATTTTAGTATAGTTAAAGACTTTAAAAACTTTCTTTTCTTATACTTCTTTAAGAAATTTGTTTCAGCAATCTGTTTTAACTCTTTTAATATCTGAAAAATATTCATTTCAAATAGCTTTGAACTCTTTATTAGATATTAAGTTATTCTTTCAATCTTTCTTAGTAGTGATTAATTACTTTCTTTTAGAAGTGATATTCTCATTTTATCAAGATTTAAAATACTCAGAAGACTTTTTCTTTGAAATTGTAAGAAATTCCGCTTCTTGCGAATTCTTTACCTCTATTTCTATCTCTCGCGTAATCAATAGAGTTAGCAGCCCTTGACTACATATAACTATATAGACTGAAGTTTGTGAATACTATTCATAACTCAGCTTGAATACTATTATATATTTAATCTCTACATTTTATCTTTCTACTGTGAATACTTCTAATAGTTAACAGTACATATTATATCAAGCTGCAAACATCTGAATAATCATCTGTGAGCACTTATTCTTATATTTCAAGCTCAGTCAGTCAGTAATCACTTATTATAACTGAAAGAACTAGAAACTTACATACTTTAATCTCTGTAAACTTTACTACAGACACTCAGAAGCAGTCACTCAAATTATAAATTACTCTTATAAAAGAAGTCTCAGAGAACTTATCAATTACTTATAAGATATCATTCTCTACATCTGTGACAGAGGAACTCTCTGAACTGATAAATAAATTAATCTTAGTAAAGAATATTCTTGAGCATCTCTCACAGAATCAAGCTATTTTTTTATAAGAAATACTTACTGTCTGTAAACACTCTTAAACTAAGTCTCTAGACATGATCTTCAGAGATATCTGTGAACTGAAAAGAAACTTTCTTAAGCTATAATTACTTAAGATCACTTACTAAATTACAATCTATAAAAGCTTTTGTGAGTTTGTATTTAAAATTGACTTACAAGCTCAGCTGTGTGATATGAAAGATGAAAAAGCTATTATTTATATAATAATAGATCTCTACTACACTGAAGCTAAGAACTGACTAAACTATCTAGAGAATGATTATGAGAGATTCTGCTAATCTATTCTAAAGATCTATCTAGAGAATAAGTTGAGAGACTCTGTAAGCTGAACAGAGAATATCTGAGCTGTAATTATTAATATTAGAAAAAGAGATGAGAAATCTGATAAAGACTACTTACAGTACTTTATAAAATTATAATATAAATTAAGACCTATGAAAACAGGAATCTGAAACAAGATCTGAATAATGATATTTATAAAGAGACTGAATAAAGATATGTAGAATAAGCTCATTGAGTAAGACTCTAAGTTCTTGACTCTGAAGAAACTAATGACTCTTATTCATCACTTATGAATCACTGTAAGAGTCATAGACTTATAAAGAGTAAATCATCAATCAGCTCTGTGAAGATCAGAATAATAGAGAATAGATTAATTAGAAAAAGATAATAAAATACAGAGAGATTTATATCTGACTACTAAGTAGAAAGAGAGAGCTTTACAAGCTTCTGTGAACAGAGTGTATAATAGAGAGACTAAGAAAAAGAGTCTCTACTTTATCTATTCTAAATCAGAATATCTTCATATAAACTGTTCAGATAAATTAAAATAGAAATTTAAGAAGTTATAGACAGAGTTAATAACAGTCTTATTAAGAATCTTAAAGCTGATATCTGAATCTATTACTTCTCTGATGAAAATACTTACTTATAGATTCTTATAAGTGTAGACAAAGACTAGACTTATGAAGATTTCTGCATATAACTTCAGACATTGAATGACTGTCTTATCAAGCTCAAGAGTATACAAAACAGTGGCAGAAGATGTTACACTTATACACCTGTGTTAAGAAATAACTCAGTCACTTATACATAGACTGACCGTGTGACCGTGTCTGAAACCAGAACCAGATTTTTTGATAGTCTCATTATCAATTTGACTGATCTCATTACACAGTTTTAACATTAGATAGTAGTCTTATACTGTTTCAGTAAGACTTACTGTCTACTCTTATCACATTTTTCAAATGAGATCATGATTTTCACTTCTCAATTTAAATTATTTTTATTGCTTTAAATGACTTTAAATCTCATTTGAGTGTTATCAAAAAGTGTTACTTTTTAAAAAATTAAAAATAGTCTAAAAAAAACCTTAAAATGTCTAAAAATAGTAACTTTATGTCAAGAATGAGACTAAATGAAATCAAATGAGATTACTTTCTCATTTTTTTGAAGTTATGATCTCATTTTAAGATGTGATATATAGTCACTTTGCATGTTTTTTTAATAACTAGTCCCAGCGGGATTCACGCTAAGAAATGTATGAGATCAGATCAAATGAAACTAAACGTGAAATTCATAGTCTTGATAGCTCATCTACTCATATTATTATTATTATTATTATTATTATTATTATTATTATTAGAGTTCGAAACCCGCAGGGGATACATTAAATCCGGAACTCAAGCACCTCAGGTTTCTAATAAATACAGAGGTGTACAAATCGTTTCAATGAATCGCTCTATGTTCCTGAGCTGGAAAGTTATTATTGCATGTATCTAATTGTCACTTCTTTGTATTTTCCTATGTTCTTGTTATCTTGGTGTGATCTCAACACCTGTATTTCCTCCTGTATAACCAACACTTGACCTGTATTTAACATCACACAAGGACTCATCATAAGCTCCGCTTGCATATAAGTATAATGGAAGAAGAATAATAATAATAATAATAATAATAATAAGTGTGCATTAACTGTAACTAATCAGAATACATTGCTTTCAACTGCTGATTAATCTATATGCTTTCTTACTTAAGAGAAAGATTGATATCTTCTTACTCAAAGAATGAATCAGCGCCTGTCTGCATCAATCACATTGTATTGAAAGAAGATTTAGAAGATAACTATGAGAATACTCTGATAAAAAAGGGAAAAGATTAGCTTCTATTCAAATTCACAAACAGAAGCTTGAAGAGATTAGATGATAATAATTTGAAGAGAAAATAACAATGAATATAATTCTTATATCTACTGTGATAAATAACATGTATAATATGAAAGTCATGATAGACAGCAGTCTATGTTATTATGCAATGATTAAATCTTCAGTTGTAAGATATTATAACCTTCAGCATATTCTCTTATTAAAATCTCAACTTCTTGCAAGATTTTATGATTTAAAAGACATTTACACCTGTTACATAATAAAACTAAACATAGACATTAGAGAATATTAACATGAAGATGTCTACACATATAAAGTTAATAATCTTGATTATAATCTTATGTTAGAACTTATCTAACTATCTGAACAAGATATCTTACTGAACACTCAGAATAGAAGCTTAATATTCTCTAATAATAATAGAATTCACAAAGATGATATTTATAAAATCATGAATCTGACACAGATCTCTGTCAATGTGTATAAAATACTCTGAAAAAGAAGTTACTGACAGAATCACTGACAAGGTCACTGATAGTAGAATTATATAATAATCTACTCTATCAGTCTGACTGATATTAAAAAGACTCTAGAAAAGTTATTCTATGTCATAATAACAGATTCTTATATGAAACTCTCTTAATAATATTATAAATATCTATATATCTTTCAATAAGATAATATTATAAACATACCTCTCTTACAAGACTCAGAAGTGAATCACAGTATCAAGTTAGAAAAGAAGAATAATAAAGACTCTGAATTATTATAAGACTCTCTTTATAATATGTTCTGTGATGAACTTCTTCTTCTTTAAAAGACACTCAATGATCTGTTAAATAAAGAATTCATATATATTAGTAACTCTTTTACTGCAGCCTCTATTCTCTTTGCAAAGAAATCAGATAAAGAACTTCAATTCTGTATGAACTATCAAGAACTGAACAGATTAATAAAGAAGAACTATTATTCTTTATCTCTTATTAATGAAACTCTAGCTCACATTGAACAAGCTCAATGATTTACAAAGTTAGATATTATTACTGCATTTCATAAGATTCACATCACTGAAGAAGATAAGTGACTTACAGTATTCTGAACATAATATAATCTCTTTAAATGAGTAATCACACTCTTCAGACTAGCTAACATTTTCAGTATATTTCAGAAGTATATTAACTGAGCACTCTGAGATTTTCTTAATAAATTTATATCTGTGTATCTTGATAACATTCTCATCTTCACTGATGAGTCTAAGAAAGAATATTAAGAACATGTATGAAAGATATTATAATAACTACAGAAAGTAGAACTACTGATAGATATAGATAAGTATGATTTTAAGATTAAAAGTATAAAATATCTAGACTTTATCATAGAAGCTGATAAGAGAATCTTCATGAATTCTGAGAAGATCTCTGCTATTCTTGAATGAGAGACTCTGCACACTGTGAAAGATGTATAAAGCTTCATTGAATTTACTAACTTCTATCAGTGATTTATACAGAACTTCTCAGATATCATAAGATCACTTATAGAACTTACTAAGAAAGACTCTGTATTTCAATAATCAGTAAACACTGAAGCTGCATTTATATAAATAAAGAAGATGTTTATTAATATCTCTCTACTGATAATATTTGATTCTGATTATAAGACAGTTATTAAAGCTGATTTCTGTGACTATATCATAGAAGAAGCTATATTATAATATAATGATAAAGATATCTTACAATTATACATCTTTATATTTAAGAAACTGAGTCTCACTGAATACAATTATGAGATCTATGATAAGAAACTTCTTATAATTATACACTATTTAGAAGAATGAGACTCTGAACTCTGAAGTATCTTCAAATTTGAGATAATCACAGATTATAAGAATCTCAAGTACTTTACTACTATCTGTAAACTCACTGAATGATAGATATAATAATCTGAGTTCTTAAGCTACTTTCATTTTATAATACACTACTGTTCTGACAGCTAGAACTCAATGACAGATACTCTCTCATGACAAGAGTAAGATATGTCTTTCAATGTAACAGACATCTGTTGAATGAACTGAGAACATCAGCTCTTAGATCTGAAGATATTGATTAATCAAGATAAAACAATTCATAACACTATACACACTTCTCTGATTAGAACACTCTCTCTCTGAACTGACACTGATACTGATATCTTCACTTCTTCTACACTGAATGAATTATAGCATATAACAGCTCAAACTGATGAACTTCTTCAAGCACTTACTGAAGCAGTATATCAAGAAGCACTCTGATTTCTCTCAGAACTATGTATAAGAACTGACATCTCAGAATACTTAATTAATGATAATAACACTCTGCAATTCTGCAAATAATGCTGAGTCTCTCATTTTAAACTCTTACACACTTAGATAATGTAAGAGATGCATGATTCTTGTATGACTGATTATTCAGGTTGTGAATAACTGTATTCAATAATCTCTCAAGAGTTCTACTGATCTGAGATATTGAACAGCATCAGATATTTCATCTGAAACTGTAACTATTATTTCTTCATCATCTTATGAAAGAACTGTAGAAAAGATCTGTTGAAACTGCTTAATATCTCTAATAGAATCTGATAAGATGTAGTAATTGACTTCACTGTTAATCTCTCTGAGAGTAAGAATTATAGAAATATTCTGATTATTGTGAACTGATTGAGTAAGAGTATAATATTGAAATCTTGTAATAAGATAAATACTGAACAAGTCACTGAAGCTTTTCTATAAAGTCTGTTCTATCAGATATATGAATTACTGAGATCTATAGTATCAGATCAGAGCTGTCAATTTGTAAGTATTCTCTGAATAAGAATCTGTCAAGTTCTCAAGATTATATACTGTTTATTAACTGTCTATCACTCTGAGACTAATGATGCATCAGAATAGATAATTCAGACTGTAAAGAATTATCTTTATATATTCTATAATCACTTATAAGATGATTAATATGATCTTCTTCTACATGCTGAAGTTACTATTAATGACTGAGATACTGTTTTAACAGATGTAAGTCTGTTCTTTCTCATATAAAAATATTATATAAAGATATTAAATCTTCTAGAGATTATACATTTCACACTGAATCTCTGCAGTCTGATTCAGATTGCTGATAATATAGTAACAAAGCTCTGAGATACTAATAATTGAGTAAAAGCCTTTATAGCAAGTGCTAAACAGAATTAAGAAGATTGAATTAATATTCACTGAGATTTTACTGAGTAATATAAGATAGAAGATCTGATGTGATTAAATCTTAAGAACATATAAATCACATACTCATCTTATACACTGAATTATCATTATATTAAATATAAGATGATAGAAATTCTGAATAGTTATAATTAGTAATTACTGTCTTAACATATTATCAGAGATTCATAATATTTTTCATATAAGCTTACTTTATCACACTGTCACTGATCTGTTCTCTTCTCAACTGACTTCTGATTGACAGTTATCAGAGATTGTAGAAGAAGATGATAAACTTAAGTAAGAGATTCAGAATATTCTCAATGAGAGACTTCGCGGCCGCAGCTGATAATATCTTATTAAATAAGTCAGCTATAATTACCTGATCTAAACTCCGAGCTCTGTGTTATTCAAAACAGTAACTCTTAATCAATGAGAACTACACACAATCTCACTTCTGAAAAGAAAGAGTTAATATAACAGACTGCATTTGATTAATTATATAGACTATTTCATTACACTTTATAGATTTCTACTGCTTCAATTCTCAGTTGCTAATTCTCAGCTGAAAATCTATGAAATTTCTATTCTTCTACTCTGAAGCTTCACTGTGTATGTTACTATGTACATGTATAAATATTCATTCTGATTACTGATTTCTGCACTTTCTCTCTTTTCTTTTCTTCTTTAACATTTTTTACTTTGTATTATAAGATCTATATATTATATCAATCTATTCAGTATAGACTTCTTACACAGACTTTATAATTAGAGCTATTAAATATAATCACTGTTTTAATATTTAAAGTATATTTAACTTTCTTCTAATATTTCTACAACTCATCTCTTATAATATCTTATAAGCTTTGTATAGAGATAGATATAGTAAAATATTATATAAATTCAGCTATAGTCAGTTAGTTTCAGAGTATTATCTGTATAAGATTTATAAAATTACCTGCAGTGTAATAGATAGATTGATTTAAATTACTATTAAAAGTTAACATTCTGAAAATAGAAGATAGTTAAGAATTTATTAAGTTGAAATAAATAAATTCTATAGATAAATATTAACTCTATTTTTCTTTATTCTAAAGCTCTTTTATTATCTTATCATTGAATTTCATACTCTGATAAAAACTGATATTAATCTCATCTTATAACTTAGAAATCTTCTCATAATAAGTAATTATTCTATTAATGAGTCATTTAGTAGAGTAGATAATTCTGAGTCTTGAGCTGAACTCTGAAGTAACTAGACTGATCAGTGAAATCATGAATTTCATATTTAATCTCATTTGATCTGGTCTCATACATTTCTTGACATGAGTCTCATCAGAATCAAGTCTTAAAAAAATCTGAAAATGAATCATTTCTGAGATGAATGATGTGAGAAATAATTAGATTTAATTCAAGAATAGTGAAGTAAAAGTAATTTCTCAGAATAAACTGTGAAAGATGATTATTCTTTCAAAATCAGAATGAGACTGAGACTGAAGATTAAAATCAGTCTCATTCAGTTTATTCAGTGATTGCTTATATAATCAGAATTTAATAATGATTATTAATAATACTCATGAAATAACTAAATACATTCTTGTATAAGTTTATTTTTCACTTTCTTATAAAAACTATACTTCTCTGATATACTGTGATCAGAGGTATTAAACTATCTGATAATTTCATGTTTTATAATCATGAGTTTCTTGATTGTTTCTTCTTATAATTATTCTCAGTGATAGTGATAAATATCTTAACTTAAGTTAAACTTTCACTTCATTCTTATCTCTGTCAATGAAATTATTAGAATATCATATATTATTAGTACAACAGTTGAATATATACTCTTAACAATTTTTCATAACTCTAGAATTGATTTAATATGTAAATTCATCAGATTATCTTGAAGATAGTGATCAAATTCAGTTTTATAAGTATATAGTTTTGTCTGATTTTCAGTTATAATTAATGTATACAAGTTCTATTTCAAAGTTAGTATTATAGTTATATGTAATATGAAGTATTATTAAAGATCATTATTTACTCAAGAATTGTATTTCACTGTCTTCATATCTTGAATATCTGCTTGTTCAAATCTCTGATAGTTAGTATTATAGTAGTCTCAGACTAATTTAATATATAAGTCTCATTCCTTCTCTATTCAATCTTGAGAAGTGTAGATATTAACTTAATAGAAGAGATCTAGTAGAGCTGCTATAGCATAGTACTCTGCAAAAGATTGTTCAGTTTTACTGTAGTAATATGCCAGTTTATTTCTTACAGTAATAATAGCCTGCACTATAGTATCATCTCAGACTGAATTTCTTTTTGAGTGATTTAACTACTTCTTAAGATGAGTAAATAAACTGTTATACACTCATCAGACTAACTGCAGCATTAGTATACAAGTGATTAAGACTGTCTTTATTATCTTATAAAACTGAAACAGTAAATCAATCATATATTTCAACTAAGTTTACTTTATATTAGAAAGTTTTAATATCTGAATCTTTTTTCAATCAGAGTATTGTACTTAATGATCAATTATCTGAGACAATTGAAGAGCTTAAACAGTTATTTTATATATTGAACTCTATTATATTTTAATATTCTGTATTATATTCAGTGATGTGATTTATTTATTTATTTATTAAATATCATGAAATTATTGTTATTATTTAGAAGAGATATAGATCACATTAACAATGTTTCAAATCTGTGATATTTAAATTATTAGTCAATCTATTCAAAATTAACAGTAGTATTATCAAAAAGTATTATTAAAAAGCAACATTAAAAAGTGTTATTAAAAAATATTATCTTTTATAAAATAAATGTAAAAGCTACTTGAGTAATTACTTTTATCTCATTCTTATCTCAAGAATCAGTCATCTCATTATTCTTTATCTTAATATTAAGATTCTTTATCAGTGTTTATATCATAAGTTGAATCATATGAATAATACAGAGAATATGATCTTGTTTATTATTTCAGAAATATAAAGTCAATTTTTACTTTAAGCTCTTTATCATAGTGTAGTTATTCACAGCATTATCAGTTATAATTATAAGAAGACTGAAACTAATATCTTAATAGTCATTTTTAATCATACTTATTAATATCTCTGCTATATAATTCTCAGTATGACTACTAATTAATGATTTAAATTCAATTAATATCTCTTAATAAGTTCAGCTCTTATTAATATAATAACATATAACTCTTATAAATGTAAGATTATTTGTACTAGTTTATGCATTTACTGTGAGAGATACTTATCAATGATTCTTCAACTCTGATTCTAGATGTTATATATTAACTTTATAGTATATCTCAAGATTGAATCAAAGACAGAATCAATGTAAAATATGAAGATTTAAATTAAGTATTTGAAGAAGTGTTTAGAATTCAGAGTTTTCAATTAATCAAAGAGAAAGATTCAGAGATATATATATATAAAGTAATTATTCACAGAAGTTATCAGATAAGAGTTATAAAATCAGAGTACTGATATATAACTGTTTTCACATAATTTTCTTCAAATTAGAAAGTTAGTATTATTAAAAATCATTATCTAATAGAGTAACATATCAGCTCAGTAGTAATTTTCTGATTATTTTTCTTTTATTATCTATATTCTGATGACTTCAGATGTTGAAAAATTTCTTCAGAGTTATAATCAGTTTATGATGAATGTTTCTGAATATAGTTACAGTGATTATAGTAGAGAGATAACTCTTCAGTAATCTATAATACAATCTGTTAATAATTATTTCATAGTTTATCTCAATATTTATGTTGAGTTTTTCATAAATTTTATAACCTGAAATCAGATATAAAGAATGAAGTGATTATTTATTATAATTAAAAGAGAGTATTCTGTGTTGAATTATAAATAACATAGACTTTGTAATTCACAGTAATTTCTTGAAGAGTTTATAAATCTTCAATAGAAGTAAAAGAAGTGAAAGAAGTGAATTTAGAAGATATAATAATAATTTAAGAAAGATAATAATTTATTTTCAATAACTGATCACTGATCATTAATGTGTGTAAGAAGAATTAATATAAGAGAAAATAATCTTGTTTCTTAGCTTAGTTATAATTTTAGTACTAACTCAGATTAAATATTATTAATGTATAAAGGTAAATAAATAATCTTGATTAATCTCTGTCATATTTCTTGAAATATATTAATATTGTGAAAGAGAGTGTTATGAAATTACATTATCAGATAATATCATTAAAAATATATTAATATTATAAATATCAATGTTGAAAAAATGTTGATACTTATATATTATAGTGATTTGTGAATCATGATAGTTAAATATATATATATATATATATTATTTCTGACTTGATTACAACTTGTACAATAATTTTTAAAAACTTAAAATTAATTTCAATTATTAATAATTATGAACTTATAACTAACTAATATAAAAAGAAAAAAACTTTTTCTACTTATTATCTTTCTTCTCTTTCTTATTCTTCTTATTATTCTCTATAATTCACTTCTTATTCTACTTCTTCTTCTTCTTCTTCTTATCTGAGATTAGACTGGCCGCTGAGACTATGAATTTCATATTTGATCTCATTTAGTCTGATCTTATACATTTCTTAGCGTGAATCCCGCTGGGACTGACTATTAAAAAAACATGTAAAGTGACTATATATCAGATCTTAAAATGAAATCATGACTTGAAAAAAATGAGAAAGTGATCTTATTTGATTTCATTTAGTTTCATTCTTGATATAAAGTTACTATTTTTAGACATTTTAAGGTTTTTTTTAGACTATTTTTAATTTTTTAAAAGTAACACTTTTTGATAACACTCAAATGAGATTTAAAGTCATTTAAAGCAATAAAAATAATTTAAATTGAGAAGTGAAAATCATGATTCTATTGAAAAATATGATAAGAGTAGACAGTAAGTCTTAGACTGACCGTGTGACCGTGTCTGAGACCAGGACCAGATTTTTTGATAGGCTCAGTAGCATGTTAATGAAACTATCAAAAAATCTGATTCTGGTCTCAGACACGGTTATATAATCAGTCTAGTCATGTCTCTCTCTTCTCTCAATCAAATAAAACATGACCTGTGAAAAGTAAGTATTATATCAGATTATAATTATTAATATAGTCTCAGTACACAGAGCTGTATATATACAGTGTGTACTGAACTGAGAGACTGTATAAGTTA
>NW_025544775.1:2164392-2245352 GCF_000003525.1 Blastomyces dermatitidis ER-3
AAGAGAGCGCAGGATTCTAGAGGAGTGTAGCCGATGAATCCGGCAGAGAGATATTTCTGTCAGCGAATAATACATTCGCGATTGGGAGACTTGCGTTATAATGGTCTGCCAATTGCGATCGTATCGAAGTTGGTCAGATATGGTTCGGTTGGATAGATAAAATACAATTCCCAAGGATATCTGATAAGGCGATTGAAAACGATGGCATTTTGCGGAGGAGGCGTTGACTCATTACATCTTCAAAATAGGATGGAGTCAACAGTATGAAGTGGACAAACACGCTCTTTCTGTCTTGAATATAACGAACTGAGATCAATTTGACTCACTTTCTCAATTTTTTCAAGTCATGGTTAAATTTAAGATCTGATATATAGTCACTTTACATGTTTTTTTGATAGTCAGTCCCAGCGGGATTCACGCCAAGAAATGTATGAAATCAGACCAAATGAAATCAAATGTGAAATTTATGATTTCAGTGATCAGTCTAGTAAGTCTCACTGAGACAGTATGAGATCACTATTTAATGTTAAAACTGTGTAATGAGATCAGTTGAATTGATAATAAGACTATTAAAAAATCTGATTCTGATCTCAGACACAGTCACATAATCAGTCTATCTGAGATAATAATTATCTCAAAATCTCTCTTTACTATCTTCTCAGAGAAGAGTTCTCACTGCTCTCTCTCAGTCAGATTAATCTATGTCTTAAAATCCTGCATTTTCTGATCTGCTGTCTTGAGTTTCATCTTAGCAGTAACTTGTAAGTAGATTGACATGCTCAGAAAGTAGAGCTGTCTTCTTAATATTCTGAATTATGAAGTACTTTTGAGATCTGAATAAGATTTCAATCTTCTTCTTCTCTGTTAGCTTCTGCTAATCAATTAGAGAATAGAAGTGTTATTAAAAATTATTATCTCTTAATAAATAAAAAACTTATCAGTTTTAACTTCTTTATCTTCTACTTTAACATTCTCTCAATCTTCTTTTATTACTACTTATTTATAGTAATACTCTTCTTCTCTCTCTCTCTCTTTATCTTAATGTCAAATTATTCTCAGAACTTCTTCTGATCTTACTACTACTATATAAGACTCTTCACTGTCTTCTTCTTTAATCTTTTACAGATAGTATCATCTGTATTATTTCTATACTTAGTTCAGTCTAAATCTATCAGAAGTATTACTTAAAATCATTATTATTCTACTCTCTTACAGAGTCTCTTCAAGATATTATAATATATCTTATAATCTGTCTTCTCTTATTAAAATATCTTCTTCTTCTCTCTCTTCAATCTGTAATAGTACTCATGCATCTTGATGATCTGCAGAACTACAGAATATTTGAAGAGAAATAACATAATTAATTTCAGTGAGTATTGAAGAGAAGTAAAGATAGAAGAGACAGTTAGAAATAATATAATAATAATAATAATAATAATAATAATAATAATAATAATAATAATGATAATAGTGATAATAATAATAATAATAATGATAATAATAATAATGAAAGAGAAAGTACATTGAAATATATTACTGACTTATCAAAGATAAAGAGACTTAAAGAAAATATTAACAGCTTTCAGTAATATACAGAAACAGCTACAGTGTTGTATAGTAATATCATCTTCATTTAATACATACACTGTTAATATTATTTATATACAGTTATTATATAATCTATATCAGAGATATATATAGAAAATAGATCTTTGTTACTAGAATAAATAATTACAGTAATTCTCTGTTTTTATATTATAAAGATAAGTTATTTTTATTTCTTTCTTCTCTCTTTTCTCTTCTTCAATTAATCACTAATTTTAAGCTGATATGAAAACTATTAAAACACTCTCAGAAATTCTCAAATTAAAGAGTATAAACTAATTAAATTTTAAATATAGAAGAAATTAAATTATCTTCTACAGATTCAATTATTCATTCTCTCTTAAATAAAACAGCAGTCATGTCTAGACTGGCCGCTGAGACTATAAATTTCATATTTGATCTCATTTGATCTGATCTTATACATTTCTTGATGTGAATCTCACTGGGACTAACTATTAAAAAAACATGTAAAGTGACTATATATCAGATCTTAAAATGAAATCATGACTTGAAAAAAATGAGAAAGTGATTTTATTTGATCTCATTTAGTTCTATTCTTAGCATAAAGTTACTATTTTTAGACATTTTAAGGTTTTTTTTAGACTATTTTTAATTTTTTAAAAAGTAACACTTTTTGATAACACTTAAATGAGATTTAAAGTCATTTAAAGCAATAAAAATAATTTAAATTGAGAAGTGGAAATCATGATCTCATTTGAAAAATGTGATAAGAGTAGACAGTAAGTCTCACTGAGACAGTATGAGACTACTATCTAATGTTAAAACCATGTAATGAGATCAGTTGAATGAGTAATGAAACTATCAAAAAATCTGATTCTGGTCTCAGACACGGTTATATAATCAGTCTAGTCATGTCTCTCTCTTCTCTCAATCAAATAAAACATGACCTGTGAAAAGTAAGTATTATATCAGATTATAATTATTAATATAGTCTCAGTACACAGAGCTGTATATATACAGTGTGTACTGAACTGAGAGACTGTATAAGTTATAAATCAGCAGCAGTATTTCAGAGAGAGCTGTATAGTGTGAGAAAGCTGCAACTCTCAGTCATATATACAGAGAGTGAAATTATTATAGTAAGTATATATATATTAAAGTAATACTTTTTAATAACACTTAATCTCTGATATAATGAAAATAGAGTCTCTCTATAAGATTCATTTTTATCAGAAGTCAGAGAATTTTATATTTTATAAGATTATCTTCACATATCTTATCTATGAAATTAATGAGAGAAATCATTAATTTCAGTATTCTATTCTTAATACTATTCAAGTGACAGCAGAGTTTATTCTAGCCACACTTTTTAAGTGTATATTTTCTAATTATTCACATTTATATAGATATATACTGATTATTTATTAGATAATATTAAGATAATAACTTACTATAACTGTGTTATTCTCACTATGAGAGATACACAGTTGATAATAAACATTGTAAAGACTCTGAGAAGTAAGTATTTTAAAGATACTGCAGCTCTGTGATCTTGATTTTTTTTATTTTTATTTTTTATTTTTTTATTTTTCTTTTCTTTTCTTTTCTTTTCTTTTTCTTTCTTTCTCTTTTTTTCTTTTTCTTCTTTTTTTCTTTTTCTTTTTTTTATTGTGATTTTTTCTTGTTATTTTATTTTTTATTTTTTTATTTTTTTTTGTATTTTATATTTTTTTTTAATTAAAATGATATTAATTATAATCTGTATTTAGAAAAGTAATAATATTTGATAATACTCTTTGTTGAATTTTTAATAAATGAGTACTATGTTATAATATTATATAAGTGAGAAATGATTTTATAATTTTATTATTATTATTATTATTCTTCTTTCATTATACTCATATGTAAGCGGAGCTTATGATGAGTCCTTGCGTGATGTTAAATACAGGTCAAGTGTTGATTATACAGAAGGAAATACAGGTGTTGAGACCACACTAAGATAACAAGAATATAGAAAAATACAAAGAAGTGATAATTAGATACATGTAATAATAACTTCTCAGCTCAGGAACATAGAGCAATTCATTGAAGCAATTTGTATACCTCTGTATTTATTAGAAACCTGAGGTGCTTGAGTTTCAGATTTAATGTATTCTCTGTGGGTTTCAAACCCACGCGCCTTGATTTCCCACACCAAGGCATTATCAGGTGGCTGCATTAATCATTCAGTCACTGAGGATTTTTTTATAATCTTATTTAATATTATTTTCAATAATAAAATCAGAATAAAAATATAACTAAGAATTCAAATATATTCTTTATTTAAAACTAGATTTTAATTTGAAAAGTAAATCTGAGATCTTTAATATTTAAAATAATATGATTTGAAATCAATGTAATAAATATAAATCATGATCATAAGTAATACTTTTAAATAATATAATAACTATAAAGTTTAATTCTGATCTCAGACATGATTATATAATCAGTCTAGAAGTAACAGATGTATTACTTATATTAAAATAACTCTACTTCTTTTAAATATATAAAAAACAGATAATATTCTTCATAATAGAGAATATGTTTTTGAAAAGTATATAAATCTGTTAATTAGCAGATTCAGAGAAAATGAAATATCTCTAGTAAAATATAAAAGTCTTTTTAAGAAAGATAAACTACTTTTATTAAAAATATTAATACAATGTTTTAAAAAGAAAAACATGTTATTCAGACTATAATCTGTAGAATAGTTAAAGATTGTATAATAGATCTATTTATAAAGAGCTTAATATAGTAATGAGTTACATAATCTAGAGAGATCACTAACCGCAACAGCTGTAATAGTTAACATATTATGCGAGGTCGGGGTCATGATTATGTAACAAGGTCAAGTAGCGCACTTAGCAAGGTCAAGTTTGTGAGAGAGGTTGAACATGATTGATTGTTATTGTTATCTAACTAGTAATGTAATCAACTACTCAACACCTGTCTACACTCAACGCCCGCCTCTGTAATTCTATTTCAATCAACTTCAAATGTTAATATCTCAATGAATATTCATTATTTTAACTTTTTAATTTATAATTTATAAATATCAAGATTTATATTATAATATAATTCAGAATTATTATAATATAATTAAAATTAATTAAAATATAGATTTAATTATAAAATAAAATACAATTAAATAAAATATATAATATTCAATTATAAATTAAGAACTAAATATTATATAAATATATTATAATTTAATAAATATTATATTATTTTATATAAAAATTATATATTTTAATTTTTAAGAATTTTTTTAATTTTTTAATTTTTATTTTTATATAAATTACAAGTAAAATATTAAAAATTCTTGAAATTTTAAATTTTTAAAAATAATTTATTAAATATAAATATATTTAAGCTCTTTAATATAATAATTTATTTAAATTACAGTTTTAAAATATAAATAATACATAGTTATTACAAAAGTAGTATTTAAAAAATAAAATTTTATATAAAATTCTAAATAAATCAATAATAAATAAGAATTTTAAAATAAAATTTTACATAGTATTAGAAATATATATAATCTATACTATATTTAAATTTTATATAAAAATAATCAATATTTATTAATATATTTATAAATATATACACTGTATTTTATTTTAAAATAGTCTTTTAAAAAGTTTAATAAATTAATAATTATATATTATTTTTTTATAAAAATTTGATATAATATAATATATATCTGTAAATTACTATATTCATTTTTTTAGAATAGTTTTTGATAAATATTCATTGAGATATTAATATTTGAAGTTGATTGAAATAGAATTACAGGGGCGGGCGTTGAGTGTAGACGGGCGTTGAGTGGTTGATTACGTTAGCTAGTGAAAGCTAAATATATGTGTGTGGGTCACGTGGGTTAGCGCTTGTGTAGTAGCTTCAACACCCCCCCATGCTACGCAGGCCAGTTAACGCCCAAATCATTCAAATCTGCAATAAAAATTAATTACAAAAAGTAGAGTCTAGTTTCCTCATAATGACTAGCTCCATACATGAAAAAACATAAAAAACTTGCAAGAAGAACGCCCAAATCCATCCTTTCAGTATTGATATTACCCTCAGTTGTTCTAACGCCGCGGGATCTCATTCTTATTATTTTTGTGGTTTTCATCGTCATAGGCATAGGCATAGGTCATCGGCATAGGTCATCGGCATAGGTCATCGGCATAGGTCATCGGCATAGGTCATCGGCATAGGTCATCGGCATAGGTCATCATATGGGCAATCGGTGGCCCGGCATCATATAGGCACTGGGGCCTGGCATCGTAGGCACTGTGGCCTGGCATCATATAGGCACTGTGGCCTGGCATCATATAGGCACTGGGGCCTGGCATCGTAGGCACTGGGGCCTGGCATCATATAGGCACTGGGGCCTGGCATCGTAGGCACTGGGGCCTGGCATCATATAGGCACTGTGGCCTGGCATCGTTATCGGTATTTCCATCGTTTTGGCGTTGATATTGGCGGTCATCATGAGCATCATTAGAAGACTTGCTCAGTATTGTAGCATACAGGTGTAGCAGCATTATCATCATTGACCTTCTTTCTATTCTTTCAATTCACAGATCATTTCTCTGAGTGTTCAAACCAGTAGCTTGATTCATCATGATCTTTCATCTTACAGACAGTGCATTTCTTCTTGATATTCTTATTATTCTTCACATTCTTGATAACATCTTTGTTATTCTTTGTGTTATTTCTGATATTTTTGTCATTCAATAGCAGGTGGAGTAGTATATCTCTGCAGAGATTAAGAAAATCATCTTCTAGTAATATAATATTATCATTCTTTACTATATAGTTCATGTGATCTCTGATAAAGATTGATCACTTCTTGATAAGACTGTTGAGAAGCTTGTCAAAGAATATGAAGTTGAGAATATTAGTATATTCAAGATAGATATACTTAATATAAATTGTAAGTAGACATTTTATAAATAAGCAGTTGAAGTTATTATAGATGATAGTTACACTGATATTATTGAATTTCTTAAATAGATAGACTCTGTAGATTTTCATCTATTCTGAAAAGAATGCTATTATAATATTTCATAGAGTAGTAAAACTCAGAGAATCTTAAGATATAGTAAAAAGAGATTTAACTTTAATAGAAATAGAAGATTATATAAAATTATATAATTAAAAGTTATATTTCTCTCAGAATTATTTCATATTTTTAGAGATATTTTTCAAGAACTTACTAGTGAGAATATCTTTTATATAAGATTACTTAATAATAAGCAGAATCTCTTTCTTTTAAATAAGATAATTAAATACTGATTTAAGAAGATCTGATTTTTAAAAATATTTAATATATTTATAGAATTTTTAAAAAACTCTACTTAGTATAGAAATATCTCTCTGATTCTGAAGATAAGTAGAAGAATTAGAACTTAGATTATTATTATTATTAATAGTAGCTATAGTAGTAGAATTACTAAAAGCTTTTATTTAATATAGTTCTTTATTTATCTGAGTAATATATTATCTTAAGATAGCAGCTTCATCAGTTATATTATCATTATCTTAATTATTATTATTATATAATGATTTTCTTATAGTTATTAAAATTGAAAAGAATTCAGATATAGTAGTTTAATTCTCTGAAGTCTCTTTACAGTTAATTAATCTTGTATTAACAGGCATTTAATATGAGGTATTTGAATGAAAGAAGCAGCTATTTGAAAAGCTTATTATATAATTATTACATAATTATAACACTTTATAGAAGTGCAAGCACTTTATAATCTGTAAGAGAGATTGAATATGATTTATTATTATTATTATCTAACTAGTAGCTAGTAAAAGCTAAATATATATGTGTGAGTCACGTGGGTTAGAGCTTGTGTAGTAGCTTTAACAAAGTTTTCTGTATACACATCTTTCTATGTATATACAGAAAACTTGACCTTACTAAGTACGTTACTTAACCTCATTATGTAAGCTGATCTCATAAATGTGGCCCGTGCTACTATGTGATCTTACTTAATACATCTTTTCTTGTAATTTGAAATCACTCAATTATTTATCATCAATTCTACAATCAATTCAGAATCAATTTAAAATCAATTTAAAATTAATTTAATACTGAAATTATTCTTGAATTTAATAATAAAGTAAGTATTTATATAATTTATACTGAATTGATTATCAACTGATTTTCAATCAATTATTAATTACTTAAATATACAGATTGAATTTATTTTATTACTATAATTAATTAACAATTAATTCAGAATCAATTCAAAATTAATTCAAAATTAATTTAATACTGAAATTATTCTTGAATTTAATAATAAAGTAAGTATTTATATAATTTATACTGAATTGATTATCAACTGATTTTCAATCAATTGTTAATTACTTAAATATATAGATTAAATTTATTTTTATTACTATAATTAATTCAGAATCAATTCAGAATCAATTTAAAATCAATTTAAAATCAATTATTAAATATTTTTATCTTGATATATTTTAAAATTCTGTAAAATATCTCTTTATATTCTATATGAATTTATCTATTCATTTAATTGATTATGAATCAGCTATACATGCTTTAATTGATTGATGAGCTGAATGAATGAGACTATGAGTGAATTGAAAGATTGAAAGTCAATTACCAACTGATTATTACTGTATTGTGCGAGGTCAGAGTCATGATTATATAACGAGGTCAAGTGGCGCACTTAGCAAGGTCAAGTTTCTTGAAGGATAACGTTATTATATTGTGTTCTAACTACGCGAGTTACACTAAATAGGTTGGGGTGGCACGTGACTAGAATAGGTGTAGTAATCATCAACACCCCCTCTTGCTACACCGTGGCCTATAATAAGCCGCCACCCGGGGCCTCTCTCATTCTCAAATCTTTCAAAAATGCAATAATAATTAATTACATGAATCAGACCCTGATTTTCTCATTAGAAAAGGTGTCTGTACAGCAATAACTATAAAAATCAAGAAATACATGCAAAATTCATTGATCTGCTGTATTATCATTATCATTCAATCATTTCTTCTTCTCAATTTTCTGAATGTTAACTCTCTTGACAAATTCTTCAAATGCAGGCTTCATCAGTGACTTGGTGAGCTTATCAGCTATGTTCACTGTAGAATCAATATGTTTCATCATAATTTCCTCTTTTTTAATCAAATCACAGAGAATATGATATCTAATCTCAATATGATGTGATCTTCATATTAAGAATTCTCCCTTTGCTAGATCAATTGCTCCCTTATTATCAACTTATAGATATGAGTATATTTTCACTTTTTCATCATTCATTAACTTAGCATTATATAATATATCATTCAATCAGATTATCTCACAAGCTGTCTCACTAGCTGCAATATATTCAGCTTCTGTAGTTGATTTGACAATAGATGTCTGTCTCTGTGACTGTCATGAGATCAGTGATCTGTTAATCAATATAACATAGCTGGTAGTCAATTTGTATTGAGAATTCACCCCTGCTCAGTCTGAATTGCAGTATATCACAGAACTCAGACTTATATCACTGATCTTCTTCCTGTATAATATGCCATGGTTTTTTATCTTCTTGACATAACATAGAACATGCTTCAACACTGCTCAACATGCTTTGTATGAATGCAAGTTAAAACATGAGAGATAGTTAACTGTGAATGCCAGATCTGATCAGCTGCTTGAGATCAAATACTGCAATAATTTCAATTCTTGACAATATCTTATAGCTGTAAAGTTATCATTCAATTCATTATCCTCATCAGGTGAAAACTTCAGTTGTATGCCTGTCATCATTGAGATCTCCGTAGGATTCATCTTATTCATGTCAAAATCTTCAAGAATCTTCTCAATATAATGACTCTGTGTAACTGCTAGATCATCAGTTCTCTAGCATTTAATCTTCATTTCAAGATATAACTTGATCTCTTTAACATTCTTTGTCTCAAATCTCTTTGTGATCTCTTTCAATACTCAGTCTAATTACTGTTCTTGAGATCTCATCATCTGACAATCATCAACATGCAATGTCAGATAAATCTTGTAAACAGAGTGATATAGAAATTCATTATTATAAGATGATATCTTAAATCTCAATGTAGTGAGGTGTTTCATTACTAGGAAATATCATACTCTCATAGCTTGCTTCATTTTATATAGACTCTGATGAAGTAGTCTCATTAAGTTCTCTCTGTCATGCTTAACACCTGTGAGTAGTTGCATATAGATCATCTCATTCTGTGATAGTATATCATTCAAAAACACAGATACATAGTCAATCAATTTAATCTTTCATTCTTTAACAGTTGATATAGTGAATAGACTATGTGATGTAGATTCTGATATCACTGCAGTATATAATCTTGTATAATGAATACCCTGCTATTGTAAGAACTCTCTAATCACTCAGCAAGCTCTAAAGTGAATGATTTCTTTCTTATTGTTAAATTTCTGATCATATACTCATTTATCTGTAAGAATATTCATTTCCAGAGTCTTCTCAACAACAATATATATCTTCTTCTATTCAAATATCTTAATCTTCTTTTTCATTGTCTCATATCAATAGTCTCAGTCTGAGCTTCTCTTGACTTTTATCAGTGTAGTTGATTAATCTATCAGAATACTTAGAACAGAATCATTCTTATTAACAGAGTCTTTGAACTCTTCATTCATGACAAGCTGTGTCTCATTATCTAGAAGATAGATTGAATCAATTGCACTCTCTAAGTTCTTATTTATAATCATCTTCAAAACATCTGACTTTTTCTTCATTAGATGTTATAGTAAGTAGTGCTGTCATCTCTCTCTGACATTCAGAATATTCAATTTATTAGACAATTTATTGAATTCTCTCATCATATTTACAGGTGTATTTGCACTCATGTCAAGAGCTTCATTAAATATGACATCTCATGCAATCTCAAGACAACATGCAACAGGATTTCATACACAATATTAGTGTAATTCTTGATATTCAATCAGCTATTATTCTCTGCTGTCAGTTCTATCTGCAAGCTTATTTAACACTTTCAAATTCTTCTTGTAGACCTTGCACTCTCATCTTCATATTCAATGAACAGAAGATTGCATCTCAGTTCATGCTTTAAAAGATGTAAGTGATGTTTCTTTCTTACATTCAAATATCTTTGTTAATATTGAAAATGTGTTGATCATCATAATCATAGCTTGTATTACTTCATCTCAAAGTTCTCTTTCTAATTCACTATCAAATAGTAGACTTTACATCTTTTCTACTACTATTTAATTTGTGTGTTCTGCTGAGTCATTTAATTGTGATGTGTCAGATGTAGTCATTTCATACATTATTTCTTTGCTCTGACAGTAGGTCTTAAGTTCTTGACTTTTGAACTCTTCTTCATCATCTCAGTGTAGAGTTTCAACTCAATATTATGTAGTTATCTCAATATCTGTGATGAAGTTTATTAATCTTACAGTAGATTCTCTCTTTCTTATTATAAGAATTATTCATCTATAACAGATTGTATCATCTGTTATACTCAATCAGTAGCTTACATTCTCTCTAGTGAGAGTATCATTCTCATTAAAAAGTGTTTTTCCACCCTCTGCCAGATCAATGAAGAATCTCATTATCAGCTTAACAGCTTGTATCATAGATATGAAGGTTGAACATGTCATTTTTATCTGTACACAGATCTTACAGAATGACAAAGCTCTGTCACTCTTTATTCTCATTTCTAATCATGAATCTGTCACTATTTTTGCAATATCTATGAGATTCAGATGTTCTGGCTTTTGATGCTATTGCATCATTATAAGTTCTATAATCTTTGTATTATTTCTTTCAGATAGTGTCAATATTGTATCATCTTTCATCTATAATGTATTCACAGGTTCAAAATCATCATTGAGTGTAGCAAACTGAATCAAGTCTCTGTATATAACCAGTCTTTTCATCTCATAGATATCATTCTCATTTAATCTTGCTGTAAATGAGAACATGCAGTCAGAAGATATAATCAATATAGCATGATTATTCTCATATATCAACTGCTTATAGATATAACTCTGATATACAAGCTTACTCATACTTATGAGATTCACTTCTAACTTTGAGACATAGTGAACATTATTTAACAGCATATTCACTTCTTTCACTGAAATCTTTGTATCTTCTATAGCTGCAGTAGAGATCATCATTCTGTCTGTTATTTTCAACATCACTTTCACCTTCTGAGGTTTTTTCACAACAAGATCTCTGTAAGGTGTGACATGAGTGTCTAATTCAGAGTCTAGAATTCAGATATCTTTTCCTGTCTGATCACTCATATAGGTCTTTTCTTTGATGCAAAATACTTGCTTTATGACATTGTGAATAGAAGCAGTATCTGTATTCTTCACATTCTTATCTTTATTCTTGTTTCTATTTGTATTGAAGTTTGAAGAACATTTCTCAGAGTATTTCTTTCAACAGTCAGTCTGAATATAATTAATCTTTTGATAATAATAGCAGGTTCTCACATCATTACTTCTACATTCAGGTTTGAATTCAGTGTTCTTATTCTTATCATTGTCTTTCTCTTTGTTCTTGCCTTTCTTATTCTTATCTTGTGTGTTGTTGATAGGATTTCTAGACATATCAGTATTTGTTTCATTCACAGCAGAGAGCTGTAAAAGAATATCACAGTATAGATCTATAAAATCATTCTCTAAGAATTGAGTATTATCTTTGTCAATTTAATTCATTCAATTTCTTATAAATGAGGCTCAATCTCTGTTAACTTCTATAAGCAGTCTGTTAAAAAACATGACATCTGAGATCTCATATTCTAAACAGATATAATCAGTTCTTATGATAATCAGACATTCAATGAAAGTGCAATCTGAGTCTTTTAACTTAGCAGTCATACTAATCAGTTTCTCAAACAGATAAGTTCTGTGAACAGCAGATCTCTCAGAAAAGTTATTCTCTATAATATTTCATAGAGTATAAGCAGACAACTTGAATTTCTTAAGTATAGTGAAATGAGTCTTAGTCTGTGAGACAATTGCAGATCACATGTAATTGTATAATCAAAGATTGTATTCTTTTCAGAAACATTGCATATTCATGATAGCATTCTCATTAAGATTATTATCTTTAAGAATATCATCAGTTTCAGACTGTTCTACAGTTAAAAGAATTTCCTCTTTTCATATTGAGTAGTTAATGAATTCAGTGAGAATAATTGATCTTTTAATGAGTCTTACTTAACTTCTGAATTCTTCAAGAACTTTTATTATAACAGATATCTTCTCTTTTTATTAAAGATATTCTGTCAGATTCACTCTTATCTCATCACTTACAAGAGTCTCATCTCTACTAATCTTCATACACTCAATCTCATACTGAAGTCTTGCAATTTCAAGTCTTATACAAGTCTTCTCACTTACTGAGTCATTGTTGTTTCAGTCACTTAAGTCTTCTGCATTATCTGACATCTCACTGATATCTTCAACTGAGTCTTTATATATATTGAACTTATCAGACTATTCTTCTGTGATAATTTCATTCAGCTTAAACATCTCTGAAGTCATCTTCTGATTCATTATTGATATTAACAGTGATCTGTGATCTTGTATTTACTACTCTGATGTTTTCTTATTTCTTTGTCTTGAAGATATGTATTCTTTTGTTAAGTCAGACATTCTCTCAGATCTTAGATTAATCATGAGTTCAATCACTTAATAAATCATCTAGGCACACTTGTAATGATGTGTGAAGATGTCAATTGCACATTATTTTGCAGCTTTTCATTGCATAGAGGGCTTCATAACCTCTTGAAGGATAATGTTATTATATTGTGTTCTAACTACGCGAGTTACACTAAATAGGTTGGGGTGGCACGTGACTAGGGTAGGTGTAGTAATCACCAACAAAGTTTTCTGCTTCCTGCCTTGCTGTGCTAGCTTGTGGGAACGGAAGGATTAATAAGCCGGGACATGTGACCTGACAAAATGATGATAATTAACAATGATAAATGCAGATAGCCGCCCAGTATATATCTATATATATATTATATCCACGTCATTAAGTATGAACATAATAAAAATAATAAAAAAGTAAAAAAGTAAAAGAATACCACCTCTAAAAACAAAAATAAATGTGAGCGGTGCTTTTTGGTGTTCTCGACGACGCGTATATTGAAAATTGGGTTTGTGAGGTCAGGGGTGGTGATGATAGGAATCGGCCTTATAATAATAGATCATAACCAAGGTATGGTCCCACCAATAGTACCAGTGTCTTGTTTTGATCGAATAAAAAATCCACGTAACCCGTAGCCCGTAAAATAGAAGTTGAGAAGATAAAAGTAGGAAATAAAAATGGACAAGAAAGAAAGAGCTGAAGATAAAATAGAGATATGGAGAAGATATATTTATTCGGTTTTTGAAATAGGGGGAATTGAGGAAACACGAGAAAAGTAGATCGATAAGAGCCGCCAGGAGGAAAGCAATTCGACACAAGGTTAATCTGAGCAAGTCAGAGTTCAAGTGGCAGCAGCAGCTTTCGGATCACCTTCTGCTATGCTTTTATCGTCTTTCTTTTCTGTGTCTTGCGGACTTTTACCACCGCCATCCGCATTTTCAGCAAGCTTCGATTCAGCAACTTTCAGCTTCTCCTTGGTCTCCGAGAGCTCCCGTTGTAACGATTTGATGTAGACAATTGCCATCTCAACAGTGCTTGCCTTGCTGATCGTTTGTGTTGAACTTGGCTTATCAGAGGATGATTTGCTGGTGGTGTTGCTGTTCGTTGCGCCATTGCCACCATCACCGCCGGCACCGCCGGCTCTGTCTACTTTTTCACGCTCTCGTATTAGTGACGGTGGCAGTAAGCCTTCGATCTCCTTGAGTGCGGTATTGATGCGATTTCGACGACCCTGTTCGGCTAGTTTGTGATTCGTCCGTTTGGAGCTTAGGTTTTCCGCCAGCGCATTTGGATACGAGACGCCTGGTAGAAGAGTACCCTCAATGATGTGTTGGTAATTGGATTTCGAGGCGAGGTAAAGAGCTGACGTTTCTGCGTTGATACCTACTATAGTCGAATGGTCAGTTAATTCGTTGTGGCCGATATTAAATAATTAAAAAAATATATAAGAAGGATAAAAACAAGACTAGCTAGGGTAGGAGTGAGGCATACCATCACCGCGAATTAGGGGTTGAATGCTAGGGCTAATTTTCGGCCGCAATGCCGGACTAACTTGCGAGGAGCTAACGCTTTGTCGTTTCTTGGACACTCTGCTATTCGGTTTTGAATCCGCCCGCTTGGTGCCAATCGGCCCAGTTGGAGATGCCGTAGCAGCGATTTGGGGGCTTGGTGTAACAGAGGCGATTGATGGACGTTCTGAAGACCCATTTTTGGCTGGGTTCAACTTGGGCGTCTGTTCAGCCGCGATCGTTGGAGTTGCTTCACTGTTCGTCACGATTGTTCCAGATGACGCGGTAGCAAGTTCAGAATTTGAGGAAGCGGCTTCAGGCAACGATATATCTTCCATCGCCTCGTCAGGATATTCGTTAATAACGATGTTTCCGCTTCTTGAGAATTGATGCTCTGAACTTTGCGTAGGCTGGGATCGTCGCTGTAGTTTCATCAAAGTAGCAGGCGTTGCGGCTTCACGGGCAATTGCTTCAGATCTTGACTCTTGGGTTCCAATGCACGGAGACCTTGCGGATCGTGGGAGCGCAGGCGGAGGCATCAATGGTTCTGACAAGGGTTCTGGGGAAACAGAATCTTGTCCTGAGCTTTCCGTGCTTCCTGGATGGCGATACCCATCGACCTGGTTTACTGATAGTCGACTTGAGTTCTTATCATGGTTCGCAAAAAAGGTAGCATCATCCGACGGGCCGGATAAGCTAGGTTTTCGACGACTAAGGGGACGAACTAACGGAGATTGACGAACTAGTCGTGGACCGGCCCGAGTCGAAAAGGACAGTTTTCGTCGCTGTTTGCGTGCGAGCCCCGGAGACGATGGAGCAGAGGCGCTTGGAAGTTGATTGCTCATTTCTACCGGCGAAGATATAAAACTCATATCTGGAGTATGTGATGTGGTGCCATTGAACATATACCCATTGCCGTTCGCATTTCGCGCTTCCAGAGCTGGTGACGTGAGGGGAGTAAAGTATTCACCAGGAACAGTATATTCTGGCATACAGAACTGCTGTTCTAAAGGGGTCATCGCGGGGGAAAGCGAAGGGGTAAACGCGCTCTGTAATATTTGATAAAAGAGTCAGAAAACCACTCCTTTCATTTTCAACTTGGGGTTTTAATCATACATGGTCATCATTGGGTCTTGCATAGTACTCGTAGTGTCGATGACTATCAGTGTCCAACCTGGAAAGCCCATGAGGAATTCCGGCATGCATCTCGGCACTGTTGGGGGTAGGCGGAATATATGGTCTCTGCCCATAGCTCTGTTGCGGGAGGAAAGCTTGCTGTTTCTGGGCGTAGAATTGTGGTGCTGCGTTCGCGTCTGTCGTATTTATGCTGCCTTGAATGCCCATTTGGTGGTGCAACTGGTGAAGCTCAGGTTGATAGTCCGGGGCTTCAGAAGTATTCTGCATCTGCTGGTGATGGGCCATTCCAGGGGGTTGAACGTCCTGCATTGATGTTGAAATATCCGGGGCCGAAGCGTGAATGGCATTGTGCTGCTGGTTCACGACATCGTCCAAGTCCGCGAAGTTGAAGTTGAAATCCAGATACTTTGAAAATTCCTCTTCTCCAGATACAGGAACAAGAAGGTCCTCAGGCATGGTTTGGGGCCAAGCGGGCAGCGACGTGTCTCTATCCATTGCCATGATTGATATATCTCGGGCTGCTCAAGAAACCACAAACGGTATCGAGAAGAGGATACAGAGAGACAAGAGACAGATACAACACACAACCTCAGACAGGGCAGATGACAGCCCGATGGCCCTGGGAAGGTGGTCAAAAATTGCGGGTGGGGAGCCGCAGGTGGCTGCGGCGGGAACTGAGAGCGCGGACCTAGTTGGTGGGATCAATTTTCGCAGCAGGCCAACGAGGGACTTGGAAACAGGGAGACCACAGGAGAAAACAGGAGAATGGAATCTGGGGGAGGAGGTCCAAAAAGCAAAGAAGCAGAGCGCGCAAAAAGGAGCGAACAGAAGAACACTGACTACTGGGTGGAGGTTGAAGCCCTGGCGGCGAGTAGAGGTTGAGGTTGGCGCAAATCGGGCCCGTGGTGAGTTTTGTCGGGATAGTGCGGGACGATGGGACGCTCCGCGTTCTTGGCCGGCGCCGTGGCGGCGTTGCTTGGTTGGTTTTTCCACAGACCGACGTCACATAACGGCGTGACTAAGAAGGATACTTCGTAGTTATGGTAGTGTATACTTTTCCTTCCATCTTCCTCCTCGATGCTTCAAACCTTTTTGAGGTTAAGTTACATCTCTTGTTCGCTAATGCTGACGCTGGAGCTAGCAAATAGGGCTGGATGGAAGATTTTCACCAATGATAAACCTCGCAGAGGTGGTCAGAACCTCCGTTCTATCATCGCTACTCCGTAGTTACTCCTACTCCGTAGAGTTTCAAGAGCGTCAGAGGTTGCTCAAAATAGCCCTGCACTTGATGCGCGGAGAAAGCAAACTAAACCCCCAAGTTTCATTATTTTCTTTTTCTATCTTGCCGCCATCCGCCCCGAAATTCAGCACAGAGCAACCCAAGAAGCAAGTCTGTCTGTCGGCTTTCCCTTTTCTGTGGAAGAAACTAGCCGGGAGTTTCAGTGTGGGGTGTGCTCGCTGGCTTCGCGAATCCCAGCCGCGTGGCGGAAGGACGTGAAGTAGCGTCGAAATCGACAAGCTCCATGCGGCATGGTAGGATTATTTTGGGCCGCGCTAAGCTGGAATAACATGGGTTGTGCAAACCCTGGCTCGCTACAAGGGCAAGCCTCAAAGAAAAGGCGCTTCGAGGGTTCCTTGTTGATAAACGAAGATTCTATTTATTCAGGGCTCGGGCCCTCTGCCCAGAGGTCTTACATTCCAATCAGTCTGGCCGTCTTCGATATTTATCTTCGAAAAGCATCAGTGGGGTGAGGGTGGCGTTGGGGTTGGGGTTGAGATGGTGGGAATGAGACACCGAGGGGGATTGAAACAGGAAAGCAAAAGGAAGGAGAACAATTATTGTGTGCTCTTGGACTGATTTCTATAAACAATTTGACACAAAGGAACAGCATATCGGCATATCTTTAATCGTTCCTGACAGGGCGAAAAGCAGGTGCCACGAGAAATATGTGTATACTCTGTATATGTGCTATACATGTATCCAAATATTGCATGGATGCATCATGTGGATATTCAAATGATGCAGACAGGTTCGAACAAATCCCCGACAGAGAAATCAAAAGATCTGCAATTCAAAGAAGGCAGAGATCTGATCACACATCAACCAACCACCCTGCCTGTGCAGCCACAAAATTCCTTTCTGCTATGGCAGCACTGCCATTGTTTGTCCGCGTGATTCTCTTTTTGATAGTTTATGGTTAATTGGCACTTTGCACTGTCAAAATCTCAACTCTATGCATAACCATCATGAGGAACTAACTCCCTTCCCTCAAACTTATCTCCCCATCGCCCTATCTACAGCTAAAAACTGCATCATATCAACATCATATCTATTTATTGCAAGCTGGATGAAAAATCAGCATTGAGAGCTGGCAGTTTCTCCCTTTTTGTCTCTGAGGTGCTTACTCACTATTGATTATTGATACTCTCAATTTATCCCCAAGTAGCATGGCACTGGATGAGAGAGCGAGATTTTGCGCAGTCCATTGAGTTGTGTGTGATATAATTCCCTGTCACCCTTTCCACCTCTTTCCTCCAAGCTAATTTGCGACACATTACTCCGTACACATTTTCGCAATAAAAAGCTCAGGCCTGTATAAAATGAGTTATGTAGGTAAAGTTTTCGTAGTCAAACATTTTGCATGATTAAATTATAGATGCTATTTGCGGAGGCTATGGCTACTATATTATCATTTTGAACCTTTCAGTTTCATTGATATTGACAAACTATCTGTATGTGTGTATAGGAACCAAGTGATATTTCCTTTTCTTACATAGGTAATAAAAGCTGCATAATAGAGCCTTCTCACATAAGATACACTACATAAGACGTACATATCTATTATGAATAAAAAACTGAGAGATATGCATGCTTACTATTTCTAATTGGATTAAGATGAATTGACGTCTTAAATGAACAGCTACTCCATTTTTATAATGAAAATCCAAAAGTGAAGGCTTCATAAAATTAAAAAGCTTTATTTCAATAGAAAAACATATGCAAAGAAGAGAAGCTCTCAACCCTCCCTGTCTCTGTTTCTCCCTCAATATGCACATGGAAAAAAAAGGGGGAAAAATAAGGAAACAATAATCAGTCAATCTTCCGAATGCAAACTGGGCCTATCTCCCTCAATAACAGTAACAGTAACAACAACCAACAACCAACCCAGCACATTATGATATCTTCATCAGTTTTTGACACAGCAGGTCCAGCATTGTGACTACATGTAATTAAATGGTCAGAAAATTGGCTATATAGAGAATTTCGTTTTCAGGCACTCTTGGCGGACGCGGGAAATGTAGGAGAGCTCAAAAGGGGGTCTCACGTAGCCGGACGGGGGTAGGTTGGGGGAAGAAAAGGAGGGGGAAGGTGTAGAACAGAAAGAAAAGACATAGTACATACATGTCTGTGCATTGGTCTGTTTTTCGCGTACTGTATTTTTTTAATATGCATCCAAGAGAAAACTTTGTTAGTTAAATTGAACCCTTTTTCACTGCGCTGACATTGAGGAAGAGAGAAAAAAAAAAAAGGTGACCTCAGTCATGCAACTATTGCAGTGGGTTATGATGATAATGAGAAAAGAGAAAGAAGAAAATTACGTGCCGTTCCTTTACCGATGCAAATTGGCGGCTTGGGGTAGCAGACCCGTAGGCACTCCTCGCCTTGGATATTTTGTTTTACCAGGAGTTCTTGTAGCTGCTGTTGGTCTTGGGTGGTGAGTGACACTTGTGCGGACTGTTCGACCTGGCCCATTGGAGCTGGGAGGGCGATTGCAGTTTGTGTTCTGATGAGGGCGAATGTGAGCGTGGTGAGGAGGATGGAGAATTGCATTTTTAATATTTTCTTTTTCTTCGTTCTCTTTCTGTTTTTAAGGTGTGGTTCTTCGGGTAATGGGAGGTGTTTCTTCTTGGGGTTTGAAGAGTGATCCGGTTGGCCCTGGGTTGTAGGACGTGGATATATATAATGGATTGCAAGCAAGCAAGAACTGTCTTTGAAGATGTTGCTGAGGAAAGATGTAAGAACTCGTGAGGAGGAGGCATGGGCCGTTTATATATCAATTTCCGCTATTCGAATTAATCTCTCCCCGGGCGAGAGTGTGGTGCGAAACGAGACGGAAGCATGCAGGCCCTAACTGCCTCCTCTCACTGTTCTAAAAACTCCCCATCCCTATACGTTATAGTTGATGATGCATGCACTGGGGCGGGAGGGGAGGGAAGGCGTACAGTCTGACCCAAATCCTGCGGGGCAGAGGACTTTATATCCCTCGTAAGCAGCAAGTATATGAGCCGCTCGTTTCACTGCGTCTTCAGAGAGAACAAAAAAGAAGGCCTATTTTTAACGGGCGGAGGAGACCGAATATTGTGATAGGGTATGCTTAATCTCCGCACCGGCGCTTCATCATGCAGGGCTCAGCATGCCTAGGTAGCAAAGTGCGAGTTGCTTCAGAAGAAACAACAAAAGGGCCTAGAGTGCCGATTTTATTTCTCGGCGGTGGAAATTGAACAGCAACCTATAGAAGGACGCCGTAGGATTTCACTGTAAGCGTATATGGCGCAACACTCGGGAAACATAATGATTGACGCAAGGCTAATTTCGAGATGTTGCACTGCGGACCTTGGCACATCAAAGCATTATGATCTGTACTCCGTACTCAGGGTGCTATCCGGGTATATATTGCTGTTGCCTGTCAATACTTGTTGTGGATGTTAAGGTGATTAACATGCTATCCGGGATCCGGGTAAATCGAGGCAATAGAACGCCGAGGATGGACTTTTGGTATCATCCGAATAATCCCATGCAAAACTAAATAAAGCTATAATGGCAGAGGATATGGAAGGGATTAAGTGAGCAAATAAAGCTTCTGAAACAGTTGTGCGACCTCTTCGAGAGAGGAAAAAAAAAGAAAGAAAATCCTGATGTCTAGAACTTGGCCAAGAGAGGATGTTTGCGTTTAATCTTCCATTCATTGTTTAATCATGTAAGGGGTTCACATCCAATTTATTTTAAAAATTATTGCCAAGCTGAAGAAATTGAATGTAACTCCCTAGAATGAAGGAAGTTTCTGCAAAGAACAATAGGATTAATGATGCAGATATGACATTGTTCTTATTAGCCTGGCTAAAAAGTCTTTGAAGGCCAAGATAATATCGAGGAACGATTTTGAGGTCAACAACGGCTCCAATGGCTTGAAATATAGCCAACAGTATCAAAAATCTGAATTTAGCAATTGCTTCCATACTTTTGAGTTTGTAGGTCTTTATTTTTTTTATTTTTTTTTTTTATTTTTTTCTCGATATTTCCTCAATCAAATGAGTGATGGATGGCCTAGCCCTGAAAAAGCTTCATTGGCACATGAACTCTCCGTTCCAACAGTGGTTTTCACATCGTAGTCTTCTTGGAACGAGAAGGCGAAAAGGTAGATATCTACCATTATACAGAAGATTCAGGGCAGGGGTAATAATGGATAACTAGTGGAGCACCACCATGGCGGGGATTGACGATCAAGGGCTAAAGCGGATTAAAATAAATAAGAGAATCAACAGGCAAGTATCATCATTATTAATTAGACTCAGGCTTGTGGGATGTTGGGAGGGATTGTTTCTGCGCTAATTTAGGGATCTGGCTTGGCGGCACTATCAGATCAGAGGGGAGAAAGAACATGCAAAGGATATCAGGGCAGAAGGACACGAAGGTTCATTTGGTTCATTAACATAAAGATTCGAAAAGTAGAGCCAGAAAGAGTGAGGCCATCCATCTTTGAAGAACTGTAGTTTACTCCATAGTTACGTGATACATGTTGCACGATGTTGACAATAATAATAGACCAGATAGACCAGACCGACCAAGCGTAGATGGCGGGTAAGTTACAGTAACTAGTTAACTAGTTAGTTACATAACAGAACTCCGGGTCACGTCATGTTCCGTTCACCGACCCAAGCCCCACGTCAGCTGTACAGCAGCTGGTAGTATCTACTGGTATCCCCGCCCATAGCAACTACACCTTCTCCGGCATCCTATCTTCTGTTTCTACATTCCTCTTCATTGCCTAACATATTCTAGCCCGGTGCGGGTGTTAGTTACCACTCTATATACCTGCTCTAGCCTCCTCCGCCCCCCGTGACTATGCGACCCGTTGTTCCCGACACCTTCCTACCCCGACCCCGCAAATCCCCTTCACCTGCGGGACCTGAGGACGAGTTCTGCCACACTTCCCCCGAGACCTTCTTCCTTGCTCGAGATAGCGATATACAAGATTCCCAGGCTACTTCAGCAGAAGAAGAGGGAGAGGACACATATGGCGTGCAAAGCCTCGAAGAATCCACAGCTGACAGTTCCAAATCCGGTACCTCGACACAATGGCCGGATCCCCAGCCTACGAGAGAAATAGACGATACGTCACCCCGACACATTATTTCCGAGACTAGGGAAACTATAGCGAAAACTGTCGAGGTCGGCGATGCATCAGATCCAGATGGGCGGGACCCTTCGCCATTGAAGAACACGCGCAGCAGAACCCCTTCTAACGTTCCCACATCATGCCCCCTAACTCCTTTCATACTTCGTTCACCGGCGGAACCAGTCTCCCTTCCGGACAGCCCCAAGTCAACCTCGACCCGGTCCTTTCGACCCACAGATGATGTACCCGTGGCATATGGAGGGATTCATACAACAAGGGCGGCGGAAAATGAGGGTTGCAGCAGTCTCGGTTCGTCCGCGGTTCAGGATAGCACAGCACAGCTTATAATGCCAAGTATCAAAATGCCCAGTCGGAGACCTTTTACTGAAAAAGGAAAATCTATGGGCAGGTTTAAGATTCTCCTGGCTGGTGCTGCTGGTAAGAAAAACGACTCCTTAAAAATTTCCCGGTAAAGTTTTACATGTGAGATTTTTACTGATGCAATTTGCTGGCAGGCTGTGGGAAAACG
Organism: Blastomyces dermatitidis ER-3; assembly: GCF_000003525.1. Lineage (NCBI taxonomy): Eukaryota > Fungi > Ascomycota > Eurotiomycetes > Onygenales > Ajellomycetaceae > Blastomyces > Blastomyces dermatitidis. Next base: position 2,187,243 of record NW_025544775.1, read on the forward strand.
TCCCTTATAAAATCTATTGTTCAAGTGCTTGAGGATATAGTACATGTCGACCCGCTCCCTCGCAGCCCGTCTCGGACAGAAGCTCAGAGAACCAGCAAATCAGGTTCGAAGCGATCTCATCGATCTCAACATGTACGAGAGCCCACTTCGATTGTGGAGATCTATGCCAGCACCAAGCCTTACCCATCTTGGTGGTCGGATCTGGAAGACTCGAGGGTTCTTCGAAGGAGGAAAAGTATGGGAGACGTCGTATTGGAAAGAAACTTGTGCTTCGTCGACACGGCCTGTGGGACCCTGGGTTTATTAGATCAGGCAGAATGTATCGTGCAGTATGTCAACCGACAGTTCCAGCGGGCCGTAACCGCTTTGGATTCAGTCAACACTGATCTCCAGGGCCTTCTGAGCGGAAATGGGGGCTCCCAAGTGGATGCTATATTATATCTTGTCTCCGAAGGTATGCGTTACGATTTTGAGATAAAATGGAGCTTGTTTTAAGAGCCATGAATTCTAATCGATTTATATAGATTCAATGTCGGCGGACATATCATGCATCCAGAAGCTTTCAAAAGTCGCCACTGTGATCCCGCTCATCTCCAAAGCTGACCTTCTCACCGAAAGCCAAATCCACTCCCTAAAACGATCTTTCCACTCTCAGGCTCGGGAAGCAGGCGTTCGACCATTTCTGTTTGGTGATCTCGCTGGGAGCATAGGCGACGAAGAAACCATCCCGTCCTTACCATTTGCTGTTTCTTCCGCAAATTCCAATGACGATGATATCATGGATGCAAGCCTCTTAATGAGTCCTGATTATGTGCAGCCCTTAGCCCCATCAGAGCTAAATTTACTCTTAGAAAAGCTATTTGATCGGGATAACATAGCCTGGCTACGGCATCTAGCTGCGAAGAAGTTGATAGAGTCATGCGATTCGCATACAATCTCTCTGACACGTCCACGCCCACGTCCACAAGATTATTCAGCCTCCAAACCAGGTGGAATAACTTCCAATCTTTCTCAATTTTCATCACCCCTCTCATCCGTCTCCCCCTCGCAGGTCCTCGTTCAATACCCCGGTGCCGACAGCGGCGGTCCGCCATCGTATACCATGTCCCGTGTAGCCGACCACACCCAGCGGGAGGAGCACCTGGCTCAGATCCGACTTGCAAAGTGGGCATCTGATCTGCAGCAAAGCCTCCAAAACGAACGAGAACGATACCAATCTCTAGCCCGTGGCGAGCGAGCAGTCTGGCTAACCGAACGCCTGGGCGAGTGTGTGGCGGACGGCACGCTCCTCCCCATAACCCAAACGCCAGGCTTTACTCACCCCAAGGCTCGGTGGGCGGTAAAAGGCAAGGGCGGGGGTGGCAGTGAGACCGTGATGGTTCCGGGGCCGGATGGCCAGCCTGTTAAGTACCAGGTTGCGGATGTGAGTTCATCGCGGGATCCACTGGGCCTGATACGGTGGAATGACGATGTGAAGCGGACTGGCTGGGTAGTGATACAGGTCATTGGTGGTGTGGGGGTTGTTGGTGGGCTTGCACTGTGGGTTGCGAAGGCGTGGGGTTTTACGGCTCAAGTGTTTGCGGAGTGGAATGTTGGGTGGTTCAGTGGTGACTGACTGACTGAACTGTCTGGCGGGAACTATACATGTAAGGAGGAAAATATCCTTTAAAGTTGGTTGAATACGTTTAATAGTTTTAACATATGAGGGCGGATTATTACAATTATGGAATATGATTTTGATGTGACACCAGGTGATTTCTTTATACTATATTGTATTATTCTTATTTCTTTGACATTTTCTGCGTACATACGGATTGTGCCACACCATAAATGATTTGTATCTCTGTATGGGTTCATCATACAAACAGTAGTACTTATAGAAAAACATGAATTTCTTTTTCTCTCTTTCTTTCTCTCTCTTTCTTTCTCTCTCTTTCTTTCTCTCTCTTTCTTTCTCTCTCTTTCTTTCTCTCTCTTTCTTTCTCTCTCTTTCTTTCTCTCTCTCTCTCTTTGTTTTTTTTTTTTTTTTTTTTTTTTTTTTTTTTTTTTTTTTTTTTTGTCACTCTCATACCTGAAATCTGCTATGATTTGATGAATTTAGTAAATTTCATTCTAGAAAAATAGATATACATTTTTATTTAAAAAAAAATACTGTAATATACTTGGAATAATTAATAATATACCTATATGACTCATATGTATTATAATGTTGAAGATATCCATGTTTTCCATATAAAAGATACTTATTTTCAAAATTCTGTTGCGGTGTGAATTCCTTTATGGTGTGGTGCACTCACTAATGAGAGGTTAGTGAGATGTACTGACACAGCTAGATGAATCTGATGTGCAATTTAATTGCAGGTATCAGGCATGCTTTACACATCCCATAGATCTAGATCTAGGACGACTATTGCTATCATTATTGTATGAGAGTAGGTGTAACTGCGTATAGGTTGTTTTCCGCCAGTAGAGGAAACCTTGGAATGGGGGAGGCGGAACTCCGGGTGCGGCGGAATGTTCCAGAACCCCGCCCTCTCCTCCCTCCGCTGTTTGATCCGCGGCCTGCTGTCGCAGCGTCTGGCACTTATTAGTTAATAGTAGTAGATCAATCAGCTCCCAGGTAGATTGGCTGGTGAGGCGGGCACCAAACTCTCGGCTTTAAGCTGGGCATGTGCTATAAACGTGTTGAAACTCTCGCTGCCTCGAGCAGGACATGAGCAGTGATGGATGGATAGTTCTAGAAAGGCGGCGGGCGGTGAGTCGGGGCTAGCGCGTAGGGCAGCGATGGAAATCGGTGGAAGATTCGCTGGGTTCTGGATTGAGCAGGCGGCGGTGGATATTTTTGTTTGGCAGGGCGGGGAGCTGCGAAAGGTTTGGAGCTTGTTTGTTTCTGGCGCTGCTTTTAAGTTCTGTTTCTGCGCAGTTCTCTGTCTTTCTGTTTTTCTTTTTGCAACCTCCTCGCCCAATTTCTTCTTCTTCTTCAACTTCTCTTCTTCCTCCTCCTTTCCTTCTTCTTCACCTCTTCAATTCTCTGCATCCCAGCTTCATCTCTCTCCTCTCCCCTTCTATACCCATATCTTTGAACAACTGCTACTGCAACGGCTCCCTCCTACTCAGTAATCCGTAAGTGCTTTTCTTTTCTTTTCTAGCCGCACAGAGCTCTGTTGCCTCTGTTACCCTTTGTTTTTTACGACTGTTTACCCCCTCTTCCCTCCCTCTCCCACTACAAGAAAGACTGCAGAGTGGAATAATCAATCAGTATCTTGATCCCTTGATTCGATTTTACCCAGATCTGCACTTTTTTTTTACGTTCATTGCTGTCTCGTAAGCAGAAGTGAAGAGAAGCGGAGAACACAAGGAACAATAGAAAGAGGAACGAAAAAATTGAAATCGAAGCTAACTAAAAGCTTGCACAGAATACCATCCTATCACCCACTGCAGACATGGCGTCCGAAACCTTCGAGTTCCAGGCTGAGATCTCTCAGCTCCTCTCGCTCATCATTAACACCGTCTACTCCAACAAAGAGATCTTCCTGCGAGAGCTGATTTCCAACTGTTCTGATGCCCTCGACAAAATCCGCTATGAGGCCCTTTCAGACCCAAGCAAACTCGACTCCAACAAGGATCTCCGCATTGATATCATTCCCGACAAGGAGAACAAGACCCTGACCATCAGCGATACCGGTATTGGTATGACCAAGGCTGTATGTTGCCCCAATATGTTAAATATTCCCAATTGAGCCTCCCTCGTGATTTTGCCAAGAAATTTGTGAAAACAAATAATACTGACATTTTGGATTTTTGTTTTAGGATCTCGTCAACAACCTGGGTACCATTGCCCGCTCAGGTACTAAGCAATTTATGGAAGCCCTCACTGCTGGTGCCGATATTTCCATGATTGGCCAGTTCGGTGTTGGTTTTTACTCTGCCTACCTCGTTGCCGATAAGGTGACAGTCATTTCCAAGCACAACGATGATGAACAATACATCTGGGAGTCCAGTGCCGGTGGCACCTTTAAAATCACCCAGGACACAGACGGAGAGTCTCTTGGCCGTGGTACTAAGATGATTCTCCACCTCAAGGACGAGCAGGCCGACTACCTGAATGAGAGCAGAATTAAGGAAGTCGTGAAGAAGCACTCTGAGTTTATCTCCTACCCCATCTACCTCCATGTCCTGAAGGAGACCGAGAAGGAGGTCCCCGATGAGGATGCTGAGGAGGTTAAGGATGAGGGTGACGACAAGACTCCCAAGGTTGAGGAGGTCGATGACGACGAAGAGGATAAAAAGAAAGAAAAGAAGACCAAGAAAATCAAGGAGACAAAGGTCGAGGAGGAGGAGCTTAACAAAACCAAGCCCATTTGGACTCGAAATCCTGCTGATATCACTCAGGAGGAGTATGCCTCTTTCTACAAGACCCTGTCTAAGTAAGTTTACTCGGTTTACTCGTCTTTCAGTTCTGTCACGTTCATCTTTTGCTAACTATTTAATTTTAGCGACTGGGAGGATCACCTTGCTGTGAAGCACTTCTCCGTTGAGGGTCAACTCGAGTTCCGCGCGATCCTTTTCGTTCCTAAGCGTGCTCCTTTCGACCTTTTCGAGACCAAGAAGACCAAGAACAACATCAAGCTCTACGTTCGCCGTGTCTTCATTACCGATGACGCCACCGATCTCATTCCCGAATGGCTCAGCTTCATCAAGGGTGTCGTCGACTCCGAGGACCTTCCTCTCAACCTGTCTCGTGAGACTCTCCAGCAGAACAAGATCATGAAGGTCATCAAGAAGAACATCGTCAAGAAGACCCTCGAGCTCTTCAACGAGATCGCGGAAGACCGTGAGCAATTCGACAAGTTCTACTCCGCTTTCAGCAAGAACATCAAGCTTGGTATCCACGAGGACGCCCAGAACCGCCCCGCCCTTGCCAAGCTCCTCCGCTTCAACTCCACCAAATCTGGTGACGAGACCACCTCACTCGCCGACTACGTCACCCGCATGCAAGAGCACCAGAAACAGATGTACTACATCACTGGCGAATCTCTCAAGGCCGTCCAGAAGTCTCCGTTCCTCGATACTCTCAAGGAGAAGAACTTCGAGGTTCTGTTCCTCGTCGATCCCATCGACGAATATGCCATGACCCAGCTCAAGGAGTTCGATGGCAAGAAGCTCGTCGACATCACCAAGGATTTCGAGCTCGAGGAGACCGAGGAGGAGAAGAAGGCCCGCGAGGCTGAGGAGAAGGAATACGAAGGCCTCGCCAAGAGCCTGAAGAACGTCCTTGGCGACAAGGTCGAGAAGGTCGTTGTCTCCCACAAGCTCATTGGCTCCCCCTGCGCCATCCGCACTGGTCAATTTGGCTGGTCCGCTAACATGGAGCGTATCATGAAGGCGCAAGCCCTCCGTGACACCTCCATGAGCTCCTACATGTCCTCCAAGAAGACCTTCGAAATCTCTCCCAAATCCCCCATCATCCAGGAGCTCAAGAAGAAGGTCGAGGCCGACGGCGAGAATGATCGCACCGTCAAGTCCATCACCCAACTCCTCTTCGAGACCTCCCTGCTCGTCTCGGGCTTCACCATCGAGGAGCCTGCCGGCTTCGCGGAACGCATTCACAAGCTCGTTTCTCTTGGTTTGAACATTGATGAGGAGGCTGAGACTACCGAGGAGAAGGAGGCGGAGGAGGCTGCTGCCCCCGCTGAGGTTGCGGGTGAGAGCGCCATGGAGGAGGTTGATTAGATTTTCTCTTGTCTCCCCCTTTTTCTTTGTTTCTTGAATTTAGCTTTTCCCCTTTTCCTATTTCCTTTGCCTTTTTTTTTATTACTCTTTCCGATAGTTAAACAAAAAACCAGGTTTTTTAAAAAATCATGAGCGTATGGCGGAATGATGAGATGAAAATGCACGCACAAATGTTACTTAGTTCGTTCTTCGCCCTTGTTTTACAATTAAAAGGACAAAAATACCAAAAAGCGTTGTGTGCGTGTTCATTAAAGAGTGAATAAGAAGAAAACGAAGCAAGTGATGTCATATATCATATTCTAGCGGTTAACCGGCTGTTTTTCTCCGTTTTTTGCTTCAGTATTTTTGCTTTTGTCCTTTTTCCTATGTTTCTGTTTCTGTTTTCGTGGTTATAGCTGTTCTGTTTGTTTTTAATTATTTAATTAAGCTTTTCAGACATATCCTGACTTTATTTTAGTTTTTGGTTTCGTTTTTGCTCTTATTTCATCATCATCTTGACTCTGGTGATATGAGTTGTGCGTGTAAGTAAGAAGTATATGGCCATCAGGTAACGTAAGCCATTAATGTAGACAGAATTAAAGATGATTGATCAATCAAAGTTATCCCTAGCCGTCGGGTTTGATTTCGGAGAAGAGTTTCGTGGCCGGTCCGTTTACTTCCACAGTTCCGGGGGCAATGATTTTGTATCCGTGTATATCTAGAGGTTGTGTGAAAATTCAGGGTTTTTTTCAATTTTGTCTTCTCCCTTCTCATTTTTTGCGCGTGAGAGAACAACAATTATTTGCTTTCTCACCTCGCCCTGTAGACTCTGTTCCATTAAATTGAATATCATAACAACATTTCGTCGTTTCTGCTAGCGGGCATTTAGGGAATCAAGGCAGGATGACGGTGAAAAATAAAACTCAACCAGCAATAGTTGAGCTGTTTTTAAAATAAATACATGTTTTTTTTCTGCCTGAAAAATAAGTAAACTACTACACTTCAGATATCATCACGATCTCCAAACAACAACTTTGGAACACATTATTACAACCATGCTATTCATTCGCCCGTTTAATATGGGGCCCCCCCTCCCCCCCCTCCCCCCCCCGTCACACTTCTCGAGGATCAGAAGACGATACAGGGAGCAGCGCGCCGGGGTGGCGCGTTGAAATTGAAAATACAGATAGTTATACCACAGCAGATAGCCGCCAGCACTGTACTGAACATACCATTCGACTACCCCCGTTATTTTACATCCCCCTTACGCCTACGTATGGCGACAGATACTTCCTGGCATCCATCACGTTACGGGGAGATGGGAGGTGTGTCGACCTTATGCTCCGGTATGCGGTATGCATGGTGTGGGTATGTCCGTACATGAACCTCTGTCGCTGAGAGTGCCATGAGTGCGTGAGCGAGGGCAAGACAAGACAAAGGGGGAATGCTATGCATTCCTATCGAAATTAGTATATGCCTGTTGGCGCACGCGTATTCTAGCTGGATTGTCATTGTCATTGTCATTGTCATTTATTTATTTATTTTATTTTTATCTCTGTAGGGACGGATGTGGAGGGTGAGGGGTGGTTGAGGCGGGTTATATGAAGAAGAGAGGAGAGTCAAAATGGAGAACGGAGGAAGAGATGATGATTTAAGTTTAATAAAAAGTATAGGTAAATTGAATGCAATGAAATAGAATGGAATGACATAATTAAAATTGAGAATGGTATAAAAATAACAAAGCAGAAGGTAGTTAAACTATCTAGTGAACAATATAAGCTTTCGAAAAATGATAAAAGTCATAAGAGGCAGTATCGTTCGTCATTGTAGTATGCGGCAAGAGTAGAATAATAATAATTGGACTAGTAATGAGAAGACGACAACGAAGTAAGATGAAGGAAAAAATGCTCCTTTTTATCTAAGCTGTTGTAACCCTGTTTCTGATTTTGGAGAAAACATCGCGAAATAAGATAAGAAGATTCATGCTGGAAAAAGGAATTGAAGCTTTATTTCCCCCTCATCGCTAATGAATAAGTAACAAGAAAGGAAAAGGAAGACGGAATGGAGGTGTAATGAGTGGTAGAGGTTGAATTGTTGGCGGTAGATACAGGTGCGTCTGGACACGGATGGGATATGGAGAAAGTAAATCACGGAGAGCACCCACAGAAAACTAAAGAATAAAGAAGATGAAAAAAAGAGGGACCAATAAGATAGCAAAAGGCGTCATGCTGTAATTAAGGAAATAAAATAAATAACATCGTTAGTTTTCAACTCAAGCATGTGAATAACAAAAGAAAAAAAAAAGAACTATGGGGAATGAAAATGATATTGAAATGAAAATGGGAATAGAAAAAGAAAAGAAAAAAAAATGTCATTTATGAGCATTTAAAAAAGGAGGAAGCTGGAAAATAATACATATGTTAGGAAGAGATACAGACGAGCTCTGAGAAGCTCTTTCTGAATGCCGCTTTTTTTTTAATGTATGTGTGAGGTGGTGGTGGTGGTTGTGATTCTCTGGCCGACCAGATATGGGTGTGTAGAGTTTGAGTGATGCACGGATTAATGATAATCTAGGTCTGCATACATATAGGCATGTAGGTAGGAAAGGAGTATGCAGGTAGTTGGGCGGAGGTACGTAGATCATTTTGATCCAGGTACATGTAAGTAGCCTATATAGGTGAATAGACAGAAAGGGGACAGGATTTTCTTCTTCTTTCATGGTGAACTTGGCAATTCATGTGTTCTGATTTTCTTTTGATTCTTTTACGCAGCTTGGGGCTGGCTGCGGCCTCCCTTGGGTGTGAGGTTTCCACCACGGCCGCGGGGGGTGTAGCGGCCAGAGTCATTTTGGAAACCGCCACGGCCGCCCTGGCTGCCAGAACGACCGTCACCACGGCCACCGCGAGAGCCTCCTCGACCAGATCCGTAGGAATTGCCCCCGAAACCGCCAGGTCGACGGCGCTCAACCGTGACTTCTTCGGTTCCGATCTGGTGGGGGTTGGAGGAGAGAGCGCTCTTGTAGGCAGCAACATCTGCGAACTCGACATAGGCGGTACCCTGTGTTGCGTTGTTTGGGTTAGTCTGGAGCCATTGTATATATACAAAAAGAATAGGAAAGGACTTCTTTTTAGCAACATACCTGTTGTCTGTTCACATTGAAGTACTTGAGCTTTCCAAACCGGGACATGACCTGCTTCAAGAGCGCCGCATCGACCTTCTCATTGACATTCTTGATAAGACCGCGGGTGTTCTCCTCTGCAGCGGTAGAGACGGATTGAGGACGGCCTTGTCTTCTGCCATGATCCGCACCGGCAGTTTGCCATTCTGATCCGCTTGAAGATTGGCTGGTAAGATTCTCGCTCTCTGTAGCAGCTGGTGCGGCGGCGGCTGCAGCGGAAGTCGACTGAGCGTGGGATGGAGAGGGAGCAGCCGCCTTCTGGGGTGTTGGTGCTGCTGCCGCAGCTGGGGTTGGGGTAACCACGGTGGGCGTAGCAGCTACGGGGACACTAGCACGGCTGGAGGCAATGGACGCCCAACTCATTGGTGCCTTAGCCACGGGAGGCGCAGGCTCCTTTTCAGGAACTGGCGCAGCGGCTTTGGGAGCAGGTACGACAGGTGTGGGTTCCGGCTCCTTGGGCTTTTCAGCTTCGGGTGTGACCTCGGGAACCGCAGGGGCTACTGGCACTGCGGGTTCTGTAGTTGAAGATGAAGCCGGAGCAGCCTTCTCATCCGCTGTTTCAGTTGCGGGCTGCGGCTCAGCAGTAGGGACAGGAGCCGCATCACCATTGATTTGTTCAAGCTTCTCATCAATTTCTTGGCCTGTAGTCTCATTGTCTGCTTGACGCTCAGCGACTGGCTCTGTGGTTGTTTCCTGTTCAACAGCGGTCGCGGCAGGCTCCACAGCCCCAGCTACTTCCTCTATCTCGACGGGGGCTTCTTCCACAACGGCTTCTTCCTCCTCATCGGCCAAGTATCTGATAATATCGTTCAAGACGTAGTATCCATTTGGTTGCTCAGCCAGCACGAATGTCTGGACAAACTTGCGAGACGGCTCAGATTTGTTGGAAATTTCGCCAATCACGGAAACGAGAATGTTATCGAAGGAAGCCTGCGAATCCACATTTAAAACTCGGACCTTGCAATCTTGGAAATCGAGTTCCTTAATCCGTTCATTGATAGCCTAGATTTTTTTTAAAAAAAAAAAATCAAAAATAAGCTTTTTTAGTTTTCAGATATATAGATTTTGGATACCAAAAAAACTATGGAAAGCTCACCTTTTGTCCAACGGCAACGGTAACTTTTTCCGCCTCCACACCAGAAACAAACTGAGATTTACGGGAGTAGAAGAGGTGCAGTTTTTCAGGGTTACGGCTGAGGGTAGTATAGTACTGTTCAACAAAGAACCATCCCACCTCATCCTTGGGGATGTCGTTCTTTGGCTCAGACCCAGCAGAGTGAGCAGGGGCTGAAGAATTGTTATGTTGTTGATTATTATTATAATTGGCGGAAGAGGCGCTATTGGTGGCAGCGTGGGAGGGATTATAGGCATCAGCGGCGTAAGGATTGGTTTGATGATGGGCGTGGTAGTTTCCGTTGACGAGAGCCGGGTTGGTGGTAGGTGCGGTGGCCATGCTGGGCGATTTCTTCTTGATATCTAAATAAGAAAAAAATTTTGGACGTAGAAAGGAAGACAGATGGTTGAAGATCGTGAAAATAAATCCAAGGATAGAGACGAAGGGATCAGCTGCAGGCAGTAGGAATGAAGCCGTACGTCAAGTCAGATACGTCGTAGGGAGGCGGGAAATGAAAAAGAGGAAAAAAAACCAGATATCACCGATTTTTTTCTTTTTCCTAAACAAAAGGGAACAAGAAATAGAAGAAAATATAGAAGAAACGAAACAGAGATGCTGCCACAAACAAAATTATATCAGCGAATAAGCTTCAAAGTATTGTTAACGGGTAGAATTGCTGGGTGGCTGGAGAGCAGAGAGGGAGAGGAAGCAAAAACATGCGAAAAGAAACTTACGAAGGGACGGGTAAAATATACAAATGAAAAGAAGAAGCGGAAACGCTGGTAGTAGTTGTAGTATACGAGAAAGGGGAGGGTAGGAGAGAAGATAAAAAAACAACTTTTGAGGACTTTATTTATAAAAAGGAAGAAAGAAAAGAACAGAGCTTTTTTTTTTTCGCGAAGGGGGAGAGGAGAAAACGGGAAATTTTGCTGTGGGGAGGTTGAAACCAGGAGAGAGGGCGACACAACCGAAAAGTCAAAAGGCAGCAGCAGAAAGCAATAAAATAGATCCGGAGGGAATGACAGCAGAAGGGAATAATGAGGAGGATCAGAGGTGGGCGAAGAGGAGGGAGTAATGGGAATGCTGGCGATGGGTGGTGGAAGGGTAGATGATATGGCAGAGTGGATGTTTGATTGGATTTGCTATTTAAGCAGTGTGAAGCAGAAAAAGGCGAGGAGGGAAAAAAAAGGTGGGAATGTTCTGGCTAGAGCTAAGCTGAGTAAGTTTGCCTTTTGTCAGTATTTCTTCAATTAAATTATAATAAGCTTTTTCATATTGAAATAAATAGATTTGAATGAGCTATCAGGGACATTTTTCTGCAGATAAGTAAAAATAACAAGCTGTATTTAATAATATATAATGAAAGAAAACAATCAGATACTGAGCTTAATTATTCAGTGTATAAAAAGACATTACTGATATTTAAATATATATTAATATAATAAAACAGATATATTGATAATAAGTATATAATAACAGACTTAGTAATTACAAATTATAAAAGTTTTATCTATTTATAATTAAAAGTAAAATCTTTCAAATATTTAACATATTAAATCACAGAATTTTCAGTATATAATTTTCATATTAAATGTTAAAAAAAGTTAAATACTGTAATATATAATATAATTAGTTACAGATCTGATTTTATAAGTAAAAGTTCTATAAATTAAATTATAAGAGATCTACACTAAATAAATCAGTATTAAGACATAAATCTTATATAATAAAAGTAAAAAACATTAGAGAAGAAAAAAAGAAAAAGTACAGAATTCTGTGATTAAAGTAAATATTTATATATATACAAGATAAAGCTTTAGAGTAGAAGAATAGAAACTCTGTGAATTTCTCAGCTGAAGAATTTAGTAACTAATAATTAAAGCTTTTAAACAGAGAATTAGTGACTGAGAATCAGAGCTTTCAGCAGAAATTTATAAAGTGTAATAAAATAGTCTATATAATCAGATATAGTCTGTTATAGACTGGCTGTCAGAACCATGAATTTCACATTTGATTTCATTTGATCTGGTCTCATACATTTCTTGGCGTGAGTCCCACCAGGACCAAGCCTTAAAAAAATCTGAAAATGAACCATTTCTGAGAGAAATGATGTGAAAAATGACCAGATTTAATTCAAGAACAGTGAAATGAGAGTAATTTTTCAGAATAAACTATGAAAGATGATCATTCTTTCAAAATCAGAATGAGACTGAGACTGAAGATTAAAATCAGTCTCATTCAGTTCATTCAGTGATTGCTTATATAATCAGAATTTGATAATAATTATTAATAACACTCATGAAATAACTAAATACATTCTTATACAAGTTTATTCTCTACTTTCTCATGAAAACTACACTTCTCTGATATACTGTGATCAGAGATATTAAACTATCTGATAATTTCATGTTTTATAATCATGAGTTTCTTGATTGTTTCTTCTTATAATTGTTCTCAGTGATAGTGATAAATATCTTAATTTAAGTTGAACTTTTACTTCATTCTCATCTCTGTCAATGAAATTGTCAGAATATTATATATTATCAGTGTAACAGTTAAATATATACTCTCAACAATTTTTCATAACTCTAGAATTGATTTGACATGTAAATTTGTTGAATTATCTTGAAGATAGCAGTTAAATTCAGTTTTATAAATATGTAGTTTTGTCTGATTTTTAATTGTAATTAATGTATATAAGTTCTGTTTCAAAGTTAGTATTATAGTTCTATATAATATAAAGTGTTATCAAAGATCATTACTTACTAGAGAATTGTATTTCACTATCTTCATATCTTGAACATCTGCTTATTTAAATCTCTGATAGTTAACATTATAGTAGTCTCAGACTAATTTAATATATAAGTCTTATTTCTTCTCTGTTCAATCTTGAGAAGTGTAGATATTAACTTAACAGAAGAGATCTAGTAGAGCTGCTATAGCATAGTACTCTGTAAAAGATTATTCTATTTTGCTATAGTAATATACTAGTTTATTTCTTACAGTAATAATAGTCTGTACTATAGCATTATCTCAGACTGAATTTCTTTTTGAGTGATTCAACTGCTTCTTAAGATAAATAAATAAACTGTTATACACTTATCAGACTGACTGCAGCATTGATGTATAAGTGATTAAGACTGTCTTTATTATCTTATAAAACTAAAACAGTAAATCAATCACATATTTCAACTGAGTTTACTTTATATCAGAAAGTTTCAATATCTGAATCTTTTCTCAATCAGAGTATTGCACTCAATAATTAATTATCTGATATAATTGAAGAGTCTGAATAGTTATCTTATATATTGAACTTTACTGTGTTCTAACATTCTGTATTATATTCAGTGATGTGACTGATTTGTTTATTTATTAAATATCATGAAATTGTTATTATTATTTAGAAGAGATATAAATCACATTAGCAATGTTTTAAATCTATGATATTTAAATTATTAGTTAATCTATTCAAAATTAACAGTAGTGTTATTAAAAAGCATTATTAAAAAGCAATATCAAAAAGTATTATTAAAAAATATTATCTTTTATAAAGTGAATGTAAAAGTTACTTAAGTAATTACTTTCATCTTATTCTCATTTCAAGAATCAGTCATCTCATTATTCTTTATCTTGATATTAAGATTCTTTATCAGTGTTTGCATCATAAGTTGAATCATATGAGTAATGCAGAGAATATAATCTTATTTATTATTTCAGAAATACAAAGTCAATTTTTACTCTAAGCTCTTCATCATAGTGTAGTTATTCACAGCATTATCAGTTATAATTATAAGAAGACTGAGACTAATATCTCAATAGTCATTGTTAATTACAGTTATTAATATCTCTATTATATAATTCTCAGTATGACTACTGATTAATGATTCAAATTCAATTAATGTCTCTTAATAAGTTCAGTTCTCATCAATGTAATAACATATAACTTTCATAAATATAAGATTATTTATACTAGTTTATACATTCACTGTGAGAGACACTCTTCAATGATTCTTCAACTCTGATTCTAGATATTATATATTAACTTTGTAGTATATCTTGAGATTGAACTGAAGATAGAATTGATATGAAATATGAAGATTTGAATTAAGCATTTGAAGAAGTGTTCAGAATTCAGAGTTTTCAATTGATTAAAGAGAAAGATTCAGAGATATACATATATAAAGTAATTATTTACAGAAGTTATCAGATAAGAGTTGTGAAATCAGAGTACTGATATGAGATTGTTTTTACATAATTTTCTTCAAATTAGAAAGTTAGTGTTATTAAAAATTGTTATCTGATAGAGTAACTTATCAGCTCAGTAGTAATTTTCTAATTATTTTTCTTTTATTATCTACATTCTGATAACTTCAGATGTTGAAAAATTTCTTCAGAGTTATGATCAGTTTATAATGAATATTTCTGAATGAAGTTACAGTGATTATAGCAGAGAGATGACTCTTCAGTAATCTGTAATACAATCTATTAATAATTATTTCATAGTTTATCTTGATATTTGTGTTGAGTTTTTCATAAATTTCATGACCTGAAATCAGATGTGAAGAATGAAATGATCATTCATCATAATTGAAAGAGAGCATTCTGTGTTAAATTGTAAACAATATAGACTTTGTGATTCACAGTGATTTCTTAAAGAGTTTATGAATCTTCAATAGAAGTAAAAGAAGTGAATTCAGAAGATATGATAATAATTTAAGAAAGATGATAATTTATTTTCAATAACTGATCACTGATATGTATAAGAAGAATTAATATAAGAGAAAATAATCTTGTTTCTTAGCTTAGTTATAATTTTAGTACTAACTCAGATTGAATATCATTGATGTATAAAAATAAATAAACAATCTTGATTAATCTCTGTCATATTTCTTGAAATATATTAATATTGTGAAAGAGAGTGTTACTAAATTATATTATCAGATAATATTATTAAAAATATATTAATATTATGAATATCAATGTTGAAAAAATGTTGATACTTATACATTATAGTGATTTGTGAATCATGATAGTTAAATATATATATATATATATATATTGTTCCTGACTTGATTACAACTTGTACAATAATTTTTAAAAACTCAAAATTAATTTCAATTATTAATAATTATGAACTTATAACTAAACTAACTAATATAAAAAGAAAAAAACTTTTTCTACTCATTATCTTTCTTCTCTTTCTCATTCTTCTTATCATTCTTCATAATTCACTTCTCATTCTTCTTCTTGTTCTTCTCCTTCTCATCTGAGATGATAATTATCTCAAAATCTCTCTTCACTGCCTTCTCAGAGAAGAGTTCTCACTGCTTTTTCTCAGTCAGATCAATCTGTGCCTCAAAATCCTGCATTTTCTGATCTGCTGTCTTGAGTTCCATCTCAGTGATAAGCAGATTGACATGCTCAGAGAGCAGAGCTGTCTTCTCAATGTTCTGAATCATGAAGTGCATTTGAGATCTGAATAAGATCTCAATTCTCTTCTTCTCTATCAGCTTCTGCTAATCAATTAGAGAACAGAAGTATTATTAAAAATTGTTATCTCTCAATAAATAAAAAACTTATCAGTTTTGACTTCTTTATCTTCTGCTTCAATACTCTCTTAATCTTTTTCTACTATTACTTATTTACAGTAATACTCTTCTTCTCTCTTTCTCTCTTCATCTTAGTCTTAAATTATTCTCAGAACTTCTTCTAGTCTCACTGCTACTGTATGAGACTCTTCACTATCTTCTTCTTCAATCTCTCACAGATGACATCATTCACATTATTTCTATACTTAGTTCAGTCTAAATCTATTAGAAGTGTTACTTAAAATTGTTATCATTCTGCTCTCTTATGAAGCCTCTTCAAGATATTATAACATGTCTTACAATCTGTCTTCTCTTGCTTGAATGCCTTCTTCTTCTCTTTCTTCAATCTGTGATAGTACTCACATGCCTTGATGATCTGCAGAACCGCAGAATATTTAAAGAGGAATAACATGATTGATTTCAGTGAGTGTTGAAGAGAAGTGAAGATAGAAGAGATAATCAGAAATAATATAATGATAATAATAATAATGATAATAATAATGATAATAATGATGATAATAGTAATAATGATAATAATGATGATGATGATGATGATGATGATGATGATAATGATAATGAAAGAGAGAGTGTATTGAAATATATTACTGACTTATCAAATATAAAGAGACTCAAAGAAAATATTAATAGCTTTCAGTGATGTACAGAAATAGCTATAGTGTTGCATAGTAACATCATCTTTATTCAATACATGCACTGTTGATATTCTTTATATACAGTTATCATATAATCTGTATCAGAGATACATGCAGAAAACAGATCTTTATTGCTAGAATAAATGATTACAGCAATTCTCTGTTTTCATATTATAAAGATAAGTTATTCTCATTTCTTTCTTCTCTCTTTTCTCTTCTTCAATCAATCACTAATTTCAAGCTGATATGAAAACTATTAAAACACTCTTAGAAACTCTCAAATTGAAGAGTATAGACTAATCATATTTCAAATGCAGAAGAAATTAAATTATCTTCTACAGATTTAATTATTCACTCTCTCTCAAATAAAACAGCAGTCATGTCCCTTCCTCTCTCTCAATCAAATGAAACATGGCCTGTGAAAAGCAAGTATCACATCAGATCATAATGATCAACACGGTCTCAGCACACAGAGCTGCATATGCACAGTGTGTGCTGAACTGAAAGACTGTGTGAGTTATAAACCAGTGACAGCATCTCAGAGAGAGCTGTGCAGTGTGAGAAAGCTGCAACTCTTGATCATATGTACAGAGAATGAATCACTGCAGTAAGTATATATGCATTGAAGTAATGCTTTTTGATAATACTCAGTCTCTGATATAATGAAAATAGAGTCTCTCTGTGAGATCTGTTTCTATCAGAAGTCAGAAGATCTTATATTTCTCAAGATCATCTTCACACATCTTATCTGTGAAATTGATGAGAGAAATCATTGATTTCAGTGTTCTATTCTTGATGTTATTCAAGTGACAGCAGAGTCCACTCTGATCACACTTTTTAAGTGTATATTTTCTAATTATTCACATTTATATAGATATATACTGATTATTTATTAGATGATGTTAAGACAATGACTCATCACAGCTGTGTTACTCTTACTATGAAAGATATACAGTTGATAATAAATATTGTAAAGACTCTGAGAAGTGAGTATTTTAAGAATACTGCAGCTCTGTAATCTTGATTTTTTTTTATTTTTATTTTTTATTTTTTTCTTTTTCTTTTCTTTTTTTTTTTAATTTTTCTTTCTCTTTCTGTTTTTTTCTTTCTCTTCTTTTTTTCTTTCTCTTTTTTTTTTTTTTTTTTTTGTTGTGATTTTTTCTTGTTGTTTTATTTTTTGTTTTTTTATTATTTTTTGTATTTTACATTTTTTTTTAATTAAAATGATATTAATTATGATCTATATTCAGAAAAGTAATGATATTTAATAATACTCTCTGTTGAATTTTCAACAAATAAGCACTATATTATGATATTATGTAAGTGAGAAATGATTTCATGATCTCATTTAATACTATTTTCAATAATGAGATCAGAATGAAAATGTGACTAAAAATTCAAATATATTCTTTATCTGAGACTAGATTTTTATTTGAAAAGTAAATCTGAGACCTTTAATATTTGAAATAATGGAATTTGAGATCAATGTGATGAACATAAATTATGATCAGAAGTAATGCTTTTAGACAACATGATAACTGTAAAGTTTGATCCTGGTCTCAGACACGGTCACACGGTCAGTCTAGTCTGTTATATGAACTCTCTCTTTCTGAAAGTAAGTCTAGTTTCTATCAGTTAAGAGCTACTGTTGTAAGAATTAAACTGATTACTGAGACTATAAATTTCATATTTAGTCTTATTTGATCTGATCTTATACATTTCTTAGCATGAATTCTGCTGAGACTAGTTATTAAAAAAACATGTAAAATAACTATATATCAGATTTTAAAATGAAATCATGACTTGTAAAAAATGAGAAAGTAATTTCTTTTGATCTTATTTAGTCTTATTCTTAGTATAAAGTTACTATTTTTAAACATTTTAAGGTTTTTTTTAGACTATTTTTAATTTTTTAAAAAGTAACACTTTTTAATAACACTTAAATAAGATTTAAAGTCATTTAAAGCAATAAAAATAATTTAAATTAAGAATTGAAAATTATGATCTCATTTGAAAAATGTGATAAGAGTAGACAGTAAGTCTCACTGAGACTAGACTGACTGTGTAATCATGTCTGAGACTAGAATTAAACTTTATAGTTATTATATTATCTAAAAGTATTACTTCTAATTATGATTTGTATTCATTACATTAATCTTAAATCACATTATTTTAAATATTAAAGATCTCAGATTCACTTTTTAAATAAAAATCTAGTTCTGAATAAAGAATATATTTAAATTCTTAGTTACATCTTTATTCTGATTTCATTATTGAGAATGATATTAAATGAGACTATAAAATCACTTCTTACTTACATAATATCATAACATAGTACTTATTTGTTGAAAATTCAATAGAGAGTATTATTATCATTACTTTTCTAAACACAGATTATAATTCATATAATTTTAATTATGAAAAAAATATAAAATACAAAAAAAAAACAAAAAACAAAAAATAAAACAAAAATAAGAAAAAATCAGAATGAAAAAAAAAGAGAAAGAAAAAAAAAGAAAAAAAAAGAAAAAAATAAAAAATAAAAATAAAAAAAATCAAGATCACAGAGTCACAGTACTCTTAAAATACTCTTAAAATACTTACTTCTCAGAGTCTTTATAATATTTATTATTAATTATATATTTCTTATAGTAAGAGTAACACAGCTGTGATAAGTTATTATCTTAATATTATCTAATAAATAATTAGTATATATCTGTATAAATGTGAATATTTAGAAAATATACACTTAAAAAGTGTGATCAGAATGAACTCTGTTATTATTTGAATAATATCAAGAGCAGAACACTGAAATTAATGACTTTTCTTATTAATTTCACAGATAAAGTATATAAAGATAATCTTGAGAAATATAAGATTCTCTGACTTCTGATAAAAACAGATCTCATGAAGAGATTCTATTTTCATAATATTAGAGACTGAGTGTTATTAAAAAGTGTTACTTCTATACAATATATATACACTTACTGTGATAATTCACTCTCTGTATATATAACTGAGAGTTATAACTTTCTTATACTACACAGCTCTCTCTGAGATGCTGATACTGATTTACAACTCACACAGTCTCTTAGTTCAGTACATGCTATGTGTATACAGCTCTGTGTGCTGAAGCTGTATTAATCATTATAATCTGATATAATACTCACTTTTCACAGATCATGTTTCATTTGAAGATGGAGAAGAAAGACATAACTGTGATTTTATTATTATTATTATTATTATTATTCAATTATAGATATATGCAGTCAGAGACTATAATATCTACCTGAGAATCTTTAGTTCTCAGAGTTTTTTCTATATCTATAGAGTTAACTATTATACACTTATCAATTTCAGATATACAAAATCAGAAAATTCCAGCTCAGAATACAAAAACTGTTTACAAATTGCAGTATTTCAACATCTTCTGATACTTTGAAATCATTTGAAAATATCATGACAAAGGAAAAGAGAATATAGTCTTAAAGATAGACACATTAAATAGATAGATAGAAAAGAAGAGAAAGAAACAAGTATAGTAAAGAGAGACTATAACAAAATAAAATTATTAATAGATAGTGTATGACTGTTTTAACAGACTATATCTAATCAATTTCTGCCTCTTCATATTCAGATACTTCTGAATTCAGTCATTTTCTTATAACTGCTTGAGTTTCTGATAGAAAGTCTATTAAGTATTTAATTCCTGTCTCAGTTGAGAATAAGAACCTTATATTTAATTAATTTAAATCATACTTCTTCTTTAATCTGACTCTGAGACTATTGTATAATGCATAATATATTATAATATACTCAGAATTTTCATTCATATTGCAGAATAAGCACTCTGTTGAATCAAATCTATCATCAAATCTTTGTATATAGAATTTGAAATAATCATGTTCTAGTTTTAGCTGAATTATGAATGAGAATATTTTCTTTTTACATTTAATTGAACAAGATTTTCACTTTGATTTTATCTTAAATCTTGAATAATATATGCTCTTCTTTTGTTTCTATCAGCTTTCATTTCACTTATTTAAATAAGATTCTTTTATCTTTCTCTTTATGAAAGATCAGAACACTGTTTTTTGAATAAATCTGCTTAATTCTGAACCCTTTTTTGCAGCTGAATCAGCCAATTCATTGCCATAAATATTCATATAAGTAGGAACTCAATACAGATGAATTATCAGTTTTAATATTCTTCTCTTTTGAATTTTCAAAACAGAGTTTAAAATCAGTTCAAGATTCATTTAATCATTATAAATCTAACTATTTCTAAGTCTTTTTAAAGCAGCTTGATTATCAGAGAATATTCATATCTCTTTCAAACTATTTTCTCTTTTATGAGATTTTATTTCAATGAGTTTGAAAGCTTTCACTATTGTAAATAGTTCAGTATCAAAGACTTCAGATTCACAGTCTAAATTTCAGAAATCTGAGATAAAATTGATATTATCTTCAGTATAAGCAATGTCTGTATCTAATGTATTTAAATTTTCATTTTTTGAGTCATCTGAGTAAATCAGAATAGAGTTTTTTATATTGATTATAAAGATCTTTTTCAAATGCTGTTCATATTCTCTCTCTTTAGATAGTTCACTTATTTATAAGTCTATGAGAGATTCCAGCTTTTCTCTTCAGAGAGATATCTTCTCATGATCAATTTTCTCAACATTTAATGAAGAAAATTGATTCTTGATAAGTGAACACAGTCTATACAGTTGAGAGAGCATTTTCTTTAAAGTATTATTCTCATTTCAATCAAGAAATCTATTTCAATCCAGTTCATTTCCTGAGTTAACTGATGGAAATGAAGAAGAGACTCTTTCTCTGATTATATGATTTAAGCTCATCTTCATGACTCTCAGAGCATAGTTCATACAGGCCTTTTCAAATTGAATAGCAGGAGGTGGAATTGAAGCTTCAATTTCCATTGCTTTAATAGAAGATGACTTGAATGCTCTCAGAATTCTTCTCAAAGCTCTGTTTTGTAGACTTTGAAAGAGTTCAGTGAAGTTTCCTTGATTGTTTCATTAAACTTAAACTTCATAATCAGCTACTGAGATAATACAGGCTATGTATAACTGTCTCATAGCCTGAAAGAATAGACCTCTCTCAGTATTTGATAGTCTGATTATACTATTCAGTAGTCTCTCTGCCTTGATGATTCTTTGTTGAATATGATATTTAAAATTCAGCTTGGAGTTTAACCATACTTCTAGCCATTTGACATTTAAACCGGGTTTAATCTCTTTATTCAAAAGAGTTAGACTTAGTTCTTTCTTATTAAACCTGAAAAAAAAGTGAATTAGCTCAGTTTTATTCATATTAAATTGAATTAGATTGATATCTACTCTAACAAAGATTTTCTTTGCTGCTTTCTCAATCACTTCTAAATTCTCTTTGATTGTCTTTGAACTGTAGAGTAGATCAATATCATCTATATAACTTGAAGATCTCACTATTTTCATCTCTCTATTCTTGAATAGATATGCAGTGTATATTGCAAATATAACAGATGAAATTGAAGATTCTTGTGATACTTCTATTTTTATCTCAGTTTTATCTTGTTTTCTTCCATCAAAGAATAGTTGTATAATTCTTTGAGATATGAAACAATTGACTCATTTTATTAGAGAAAGTGACAGTTTTAACATCTTCAAAGTTTGAATCATCTTAGACTTTGACATATGATCAAATGCATCTTTTATATCAATAAAAACTGCAGTTGAGACCAGGTCTTCATGCTTTGCTACTTGAATATCATGAATAACTGAGAGAACAGTATCAATTGCAGAACATTGTTTTCTATCTCTCATTTATTCATTAAATATAAGAGAATCACTAATAGAGCTTATAAAAGATAATCTAGTAGTCATTATCTTTTCTAGAATTTTTCTCAAATAGTTCAACAGAGATATTACTCTATATGACTTAGGAATTGAAGTCTTTCTATTAGGTTTTGCAAGGATTACTTCAGTAGCTTCTCTCCAGCATTCAGAATGATAATCATTTTTTAAGAGATTGAAAAAGAGCTCAAAATATTCATTCTTCAAGTAGGAATATGTGTTTTAAATAATTGAGTGATTAATTGAATCAGGTCCTGCAGTAGTTTTAATTGAACTTGAGAATATTGCTGACTCTAGTTCATCATATGTAAGCTCAGGCCATTCCCAGTTATTTTCATCAATATATTCATGAAATGACATATTCTCCTCTTCTAAATGTGATGAGTTTGGAAGAGAATTCTCATAAAATCTTGACATTTTTTCTCAAAAGAATTTGCTGTATATAATTCATTCTGAAATTTATATTCTAAGGTTGGAAGCTTTGCTACACTTCTTGTTTTAGTATAGTTGAAGGCTTTGAAAACTTCTTTTTCTTGTGCTTCTTCAAGAAATTTGTTTCAGTAATCTGTTTTATCTTTTTTAATATCTGAAAAATATTCATTTTGAATAGCTTTAAACTCTTCATCAGATATTAAGTGATTCTTTCAATCTCTCTTAGCAGTGACTAATTGCTTTCTTTTAGAAGTGATATTCTCATTTCATCAAGATTTAGAATACTCAGAAGACTTTTTCTTTGAAATATTTTCTTCAATACTTGTTAGAAGAATAGATGTAATCAGCTTTGCTCTATTCTCAAGCATTTCATTTGATATATCTTGACTTTGATTTCAATAGAGCTCACTCTGTCTTTCAGATTTCAGCTGTTTTACTCTTTCTTCAACTGCTTTTCAATCAGCTTTATCAAAGTTATACTGATTAGAGAGAAGAGGATTTTCACTTCTTTGTTTTTCACTCAGTTCAATATCAAATTGAATGATCTCATGACTCAATTCTGAGGTTTCATTTGAATCAATAAACCAGTTTATAAGTCTTTTTTCAATTAGATTTTGTGATATGAAAGTTAGATCTATAATAGATTTCTGTTTCATATCTTTTCTAAAGAATGTTTATTGATCAGACTTGTTAACTAAATCTATTGAATGCTCAAAAGTTCATTCAACCAGTTTATCTGCTCTTACTGCTCTTATGCACTCTGAGTTTCATCAGGGATGATGAGCATTGAAGTTCTCTGCAATTATAGAGTTTTTTAAGAGAGTTATATTCAAAAATCCTCTATCAATTGTTCAGATATTGTTGTTTTCTTTCAATGATTTTTCATTATAGATATTTATAAGTTGAATAGTATCAAACTTATCATCTTTATCTATAATGTCACTCACTAGAATGTCAGAGTCAGATATAATATCAAATCTCAGATTAAATTAATATCTTGATCTTTTTCTCTCATAGATTGCTACTCTTGATTTTATCTCAGATTTTTCAGAAAGAAAGCAGTAATAACTTGAATGAGAAATGATGTACTTTTACTCAGTATCAAAGTTTGGTTCTTGAAGAAGTACAAAGTCAACTTTTTATTCAAATGCAATCTGAAGACAAGAATAAATATAATTTAAGTTTCTATTCACATTGTTTTGAATAAATGTGATTTTTGAAGAGTTTTTAAACTTTTTTTGTTGTTTTTGTTGTATATTCATACTAAAAGAGAGTGAAGATATAGTAGAATCTAATCACTATCATCAGATAGTAGATTATAACTATTTTAAAAAGCAGGAATCTCAACTGCTTACATTCTATCTAGTTTATTATCAGAGTCATTTCTCAATTCTCTAATCTTAACAGATGTTTAAGGATTCAAATTCTGTTTACATTTAGCTGAAGAATTGAAGTTTGAAGATCTAGATAGTTGAGAGTTTCTTCTTTTTAAGCTTGCAGTTGTGAATTTACTAGCTTGAGTTTTCTCTTCAGTTTTAGATTCACTTTAAGCTTCATCTTTTCTTCAGTTCTTCTGAGTTCTTGAAGCAAATACACATTCTTTTGAGCTAGATACATGTTTTTCTTTGCAATTGAAGCACTTAAGCAGAGTATGTTGACATATTTCATCTCTTTTTGAGCATGTTTTATATTTATGCTCACTAGTTTTGTGATCTCTAGCATAGAATGCGCATTTTGAGTCTCTGAAACAAGAGATTACAAAGTGTTCATATCTTTGATGGTTTGAACACTGTGTTCAAGCTTTGAGATTCATTCTTGAATCTTTGTATTCATGAACTCTCATTTTCAAACCTGCTACTCTTACTTCAGAGATTCTTGATTATTCAAGTGTCTTTATATACACTAGAACAGAGGCATTTCTTCTGCTCTGTCTGAACTCAATTGAATTAAGTTATACAGGCTCTTTTCTCAGTTGAATAGAATTGTATTCTTCTAATTCATTTTTGAGAAGCAGTATTTCTTTCTCACAGTCAAAAATTTCAACTGGAATATCATGAAGAATGAATCTGTCTCACTTTTCATCTCTTTCAGATAGAATTATTGTATTCAGTAGAGATTCTATTGCTGATTTTCAGAGATTCTCATTCTGAATGAGGAATTCTGCACTGAATTCAGGCATTGTAGTCAAAATAATAGAGTTTTCAAAGAAAGATGGCTCAATTGAAGCTATGACTGATTTTTAAACTTCAATATCAGTCATTAACTGAGAAAAGAACTGCTGGTTAATTTCATTTCTAATTCTGAAAATAAGATTTGAGTTTAGCTTGTTTTTTTACAAGCTCTTCTGATTTGAGACTTTGAGAATAAGTCTTCTGTTTCTGAAGATTTGAAAGTTCTTCTCTTTTTACATTTCTTTTTTTTTCTTTCTATGAATGAAGATCTGAGAAATATTCTTCTCAGTTTTCTCAGAATTTTGAGCAAATTTTGAACTAGCAGGTTTGAAGACAGCAGATTCTGCTACTTGAGCATATATTTTCTTCTGATTTGAAGAAGAAGAAGATGAAGAAGTAGAAGATGAAAAAGAGTCAGTGACTGTACTGAAAGATTTCAATGTTTTTTGAATTATGTTTGAAATTTCAAGTTTGAACTTGATCACTTCTTGTAGTTGTCTAGTCTGAGTATGAAGAATTAACAGAACTTCTTCATTCTTCTCACTCAGACACTGTTTTTCAAGAATTTTACTTGCTTTTTTCAGTTTCTGTATTTCAAGAACTTGTTATTTCTCTATTTCTTCCTTCTTTCTTCTCTTTAGAATTTCAATTTCAGGAATGACATCTGGGAAAACATCTCTTTCCACATTAACTGAGTGTACTCTTGAACTCATTTTACTCACTGAATGAAAAGTTGATCAGACTGTTTTAATTGAGATATTTATCAGTATATTTTCAAATGAAAAGTTGATTAGACTGTTTCAATTGAGAGATTTATTAATCTATTTTCAAATGAAAAGTTGGTCAGACTGTTTCAGTTGAGAGATTTATTAGTCTATTTTCAATTGAAAAGTTAATCAGACTGTTTCAAAAGAAGAATGAAAGACTTTTATGTATAAAATACCTGATTTTTTTCACACTAGTTCAGTAACTAGATTAGATTTTTGAAGAGAATCTAATAAACTAAAAGTGATTTTTAAGATAAATCAATAAAATCTTTACAAACTCTTTCTTGAGATACAGTGAGGAAAAGTATGATATCAATTAATAATAAATCAGATAATATGACAGTTTTTGAGAGAAAAACTGATAAAAAATAAGTCAATTTTTTGCAGAGAAATTGATTAAAACTATTTAATTTTATTCTAAATCATTCAATTCTTCTCACACAACAAGTGTGCAACTCAAATCAGTCAATAAAGAGTGTAAAAGAGAATTAAGTATTAATGAAAGCTCTTCAGTCACTGAAAAAGTAATTCTTACTTAAAAGAATATGAAATTATGATAGAAAATAACTCTGTTTTTAATTCTTTGTAAGAATATTGTATAAAACTCAGAGAAAAACACCTTACTTTTTCAAGAGAAGTAAAAAACTATTTCTAAGATCTTTTTTTTTATTGCATTAACTGCTGCAGAAGAATGAGATAGAAACTGCTAAGATATACACTACTGTATACTCTCTATCAAGACTTTCTCTCTTCAGAGTCTTGATATTATAGAGAATATAAGTCTGTTTCTATATAATAATGTAAATATTATCAGCAGAATGTAGAGAAACTAGTTATTTATATCTCAAAATAGAAGACTTCATCAATGATTATATCAATATAGAGTTAATTCTCAAATTTAATAGAAATCTAGTGTTGTTGTTCTCAATCTCTTGCAGAATCTATTGAATATTGAGATATTAAAACTAGATTTAATATATCTCACTGTGCAGGAATCAAAGACTCAGTCAGATCTTGAGGTATACTGATTTTATAGTTGTCATGTCTGTTGATTATGTATCAAGTACAGTTGCTGAGGTATCTTTTTGTACTTTTCTGTCGGGGATGGGCCAGGTTGAGAGGGGTGGTACAAGGGTGAGACTTGGCATTGATGTCTAGATATGATATGCTGAAGACAGATCATGAAGGTTGCACTTCAGAAGTGGCTGTTGATTATATGCTTGATATTATCGCTGAGGTATCTTTTTGTATTTTTCTGCCGGGGATGGGCCAGATTGGGAAGGGCGGTATGAGGGTGGGACTTGGCGTTGGTGTTTTGGAACATCAAAGATGGACAGGGTTTTCGCGGAGGTCACTCCTCAGATATCTCCACAACTACAGATCGGGGATCTTCCAAAATCGAGAAGATTGGTGCATATGGCTAGGTCTCTTCACCTTACAATTTGTATGGCA
Organism: Blastomyces dermatitidis ER-3; assembly: GCF_000003525.1. Classification (NCBI taxonomy): domain Eukaryota; kingdom Fungi; phylum Ascomycota; class Eurotiomycetes; order Onygenales; family Ajellomycetaceae; genus Blastomyces; species Blastomyces dermatitidis. Next base: position 2,214,168 of record NW_025544775.1, read on the forward strand.
ATTTGGCCCGGGGTTGTGGTGTGGTAGGGGAGAATGGGGGATAATCCCACACAGGAGTTCCGAACGACGTCTGGTTCACATTTGGCTGGATAACTCCACCACCACACGGGGTATGCAGTCGGTGATGGGGTCAAAATGCTCGTATGATCGAGGGCTTTTCGATGGATCTATCGGCGGGTTCTTATTCGAAAAATCGAGCGAGTTCGTGGTGGAGCGGTTGACAAACTGCCTGATATGAGCCAGATATTTATAATATTATTAAGAGAGTTTGATATGAGAATCTGTTATTATAGTACAGAATAACTTTTCTAAAGCTTTCTTAATATCAGTTAGACTGATGAAATAGATTATTATATAGTTCTGCTATCAGTGACTTCTTTTTCAGAGTATTTCATAAGTATTAACAGAGATCTGTGTCAGATTCATAGTTTTATAAATGTTATCTTCATGAATTCTATCATTGATAGAAAATATCAAGCTTCTGTTTTAAGTGTTTAATAAGATGTCTTATTCAGATAGTCAGACAAGTTCTAGTATAAGATTATAGTTAAGATTGTTAACTTTATATATATTAACATTCTCATACTGATATTCTCTGATATCTATGTTTAGTTTTATTATGTAATTAATGCCAAGATCTTTTGAACTATCAAATTCTACAAGAAGTTGAGGTTTTGATAAGAGAATTCACTGAAGGTTATAATATCTTATAACTGAAGATTTAATCATTGTATAGTAATATAGACTGTTATCTATTATAATCTTCATATTATATATATTATTCATCACAGTAGATACAAGAATTGTATTCATTATTATCTTTTCTTCAAATTATTGTTATCTGACCTCTTCAAGCTTCTATTTATGAATTTGAATAAAAGCTAATCTTTTTCCTATTTTATCAGAGTGTTCTTATAATTATCTTCTGAATCTTTCTTTCATATAATGTGATTAATGTGAACAGGCACTGATTCATTCTTTAAGTGAGAAGACACTGATCTTTCTCTTAAGTAGACTGACCGCCGAAATCATGAATTTCACATTTGATCTCATTTGATCTGATCTCATACATTTCTTGGCATGAATCCCGCTGAGACTAGTTATTAAAAAAACATGTAAAGTGACTATATATCAGATCTTAAAATGAAATCATGACTTGAAAAAAATGAGAAAATGATCTCATTTAATTTCATTTAGTCTCATTCTTGACATAAAGTTACTATTTGTAGACATTTTAAGGTTTTTTTTAGACTATTTTTAATTTTTTAAAAAGTAACACTTTTTGATAACACTCAAATGAGATTTAAAGTCATTTAAAGCAATAAAAATAATTTAAATTGAGAAGTGAAAATCATGATCTCATTTGAAAAATATAATAAGAGTAGACAGTAAGTTTCACTGAGACAGTATGAGACTACTATCTAATGTTAAAACCGTGTAATAAGATCAGTCAAATTGATAATAAGACTATTAAAAAATCTGATCCTGGTCTCAGACACGGTCACACGGTCAGTCTACTCTTAAGTGATAAGATATATAGATTGATCAGCAGTTGAAAGTGATATGTTCTGATCAGTTACAATTAATGTATATCTCATATTAATATTGATCAGTGACTTCTTCAGAAGTGATCTCAGAAACTTAAAAGCCTGTTTAAACAGCAGAGACTCTTGCTTATGTATAGATATTTGAGTTCACTCAATTTATAATATATGTATTGTCATTCTTCAGCACAGATATATAAGTAACTGAGATGTAATATCTTCTATCACTGTTCTGTATACTCTTGAGCTTGATAAGATAATTATTCAATGTCTGAAGTTGTATACAGAAATCTTTATAAGTCTGATCTTTATCTATGCTTATAAGAGTATGTAAGAGTTTGAAAGTTAATGTCTTCTTAAGTATACTAATCTTTATTTAATTCTCTCAAGATTAATCATCTGCTTCTAGAATCTTGATATTGAAGTCAGAGATAAATGTTATAAGAGAAGTATTTGTCTGTTAGATACTCTGTAATTAATTTAATACTTTCTGTTGTATAACAGTATCTTGAAACAGAATATCAAGATATTTGATAATATTATAAAATGTTTATAACACTGATTCATATACTTTTATTTATAAATGAAACTTCTGTTTTATGCAATTTCTCAATCATTCATTAATATATTAATCTTGATTAATTAGTAAACTAATGATATCTTTATCTATACTTAGTTTTGCAAGTATTTTCAATCTTCATGATGAGTAGAGAGTGAGATTAGAAGTATTTAAATATGTGAGAATATTTAAGTATTTCTTCAGTGTCTGTATTGTATTCATATTTGATTCTATCAGTGTTAAAATTGCCTGTGTAGAGATTTCTAGTTAAGATAATTATTGAATTTTCTTATATTGATGTTATTGAGTTATATACATATCAGCTATCTGTTACTGTTATAATTTCAACATTACTCAGAGTCACTGTGATACTGTATCTATACTCATATTCAAGAGTTCTCTTATATTATCATTCGACATAGTTATATTATTTATCAGATATGTAGTATCTGCAGAATTAGAAGAAATATAATTGTATAAATCTCTTATATATCTGAGATGTCAGAACTCTCAGGTCTTTCGCTAATATTCTCTTTGTAAGATCTTGTTACAGAGTCAGAGTGACTGATAAGTAAGCTTCTATCTAGAGACTCAGTGTCTGCTTAACTGATTAAAACTCAGTGTCTACTTAGCTATTTGATTATTTCTCTATTTCTTATACATTATTATACATTCAGATATCTTCTTAATAAATAATTATTTCTAATAAGAAGATGATGAATATTTTTCAACTGTAAGAGATCTACGCTGAATAAATTGATATAATATTTATAGATCTTATATAACAAAGTGAAAAATATTAGAGAAGAAAAGAAAGAGAAAGTATAAGAATCAGTAATTGAAGTAAGTATTTATATATATACATAGTGATGTATACAGTGAAACTTCAGAGTAGAAGAATAGAGGTTTTTATATACAGTAAAGCTTCAGAGTGAAAGAATAGAAATTATGTAAATTTTTAACTAAGAATTAATAACTAAGAATTAGAGTGATAGAAATCTGTGAAGTGTAACAGAATAGTCTATATAATTGATTAGACACAGCTCATTATATATATTTATTTATAAAATGAAAGAAGTTAAGTGAATTTTCTTTACACTTATTTCTTTATATTATATTATATATAATTATGTACTGAATCTGCTGATTTTATAAGAGAATTCTGATAATTAGACTATTATCAGACTGCTGATAGTTTAAAAGACAGTATTATATAATATTTTAATACAGAATAGTGATAAAAATAATAATTATTTAATATATAAGTCTTAGATAATAAGATATTTGTATTATAATTAAAATATCTTATTTCTTTAAATAGAATAGATAGTTAATGAATAGTAGCAGTTATACTGAGTAATAGATAACTAGCTTAATAGTATTAATTTCACTGATAGAATAGTATACAGTGTCTTATAATATCTTAGTAGTATTTTAATAATAATATCTGTTAATTACACAGTTACTGAGTAATATTATAATAATATTAGAAAGTTCTATACTATCTCAACATTATTTTAATATTTAATATTCAGTGATGTATCACTGAATATAATAATGAAACATGTGTTATAATCAGTGACATATGACACAGGTGAAATAATGAATTTATAGTGTAATCACTGTAAATTAACTCTATATTCTTCTTATATGATAATTGTTAAGAGTTCCGCGGTTGATCAGCTCTTCTATCAGCAGGCACTACTAATAATTAAGCTCTTTTATCTCAGTAGTCTACAGATTATGAAACTGTTAAGTGTGAGTCTTACTGTGATTAACATGCATGAGTTTGATTTCAGAATAAACTTAAAAATTTCTAATAAATACTCTGAATATTTTAACAGTGTTAAGAGATATCTCAGAAATGTGCTCTAGAAGTTCTGTGAGTTCTAGAGCTGAGTGATTCAGTTTATTATTAAAAAGAAGCCATTGTGAGAAGATCACTGAAGAGAGTCACTGAGAGGAAGTACTGTACTCTGTGATAGCTGGTCTGAGGGGGGGTGTTGAGAGTCCTGCGGTTGATCGGCCCTTCTACCAGCAGGCGCTGCTGATGATTGAGCTCTTTTGCCCCAGTAGCCTACAGTAATATAGCAGTTGGTCACGTGATCTACGGAGATCGCTAGCCGCAACGGCCGTAACGGCCAACATTACCCTTTTGCGGTCTAACTTACCAAATATTATTCGTGTTTTCGTCAACACTAATTAAATACTACCGGATAAATATTCTTGCGCTCCCGATCTAAAAACCCAACTTTTGCACCATCGCTCCAAGAAGAAGCGGATCAACTGCATTATCTCTGGTTGTATTCTCCTCACCGTGGTCTTGACATCATGCGGTTCCCTACTTCCATACCGAAACGACTATCTAATTTCGCAACCAGCCGTACTTGCGTCTATCGCTCTCTACATACCAAGCAGGCAGAATTTATCACCCTTGACTATAAAGGGTCCCTCGTGACTCAGACTGTCAACATTGATTTGGGGAATGCCCACGAGGCTTTCACAATGCTCCCAAAAGAGATTGGTTATGCTTTCCGAGCAGGCATCCACTCAAACAGCAGATCTCGTTCTGTCGATTCATTGGCGAGAGACTCAGATCAGTGTCCCCTAACTTTCTATCATGATTCTCGATACTTTGCACATGGTAAGTCATGTCGGCAATTCTGCGTTTCCTAAATAACACTGAAGTTTCCAGAATCGTTACCATATCCTCGGCTTGTAATTCCTCAGGACCTTCCACGTCAGTCTGATGCCAATACAAGCCCCGCCACTCTTCATACCTTTGGAGCTACTCATACCATCACACTGGATGGGACTTTTGATGGTAAGGCCCAATTGTGTATGAAACTTTTTTCCGTTTGCTTACTCCAGCCAGCAAAATTTACAAATCAGCTTCGAGATTCTCTCCGTGATCTGAAGGGGCCTCTTGATGAGCTCAAAGACAAGTAGGACTGTGGCAGGAATATCTTATTGAAGCAACAGCACAATTTTTTTGGTGGCCATTGTATATAGGTTGATATAGAATTTAAAGCCTCATGGTTGTCATTGATGTACGTATGGCAGTTACCCGCCCAATAACTCTGCCGTCAGTGGCTTAAGTGGTTATGTCCGTATACATACATGAAAAATGATCCATTGGGAGAAGGAGAGAAGGGGATTCAAAAAAAAAAAAAAAAAAAAAAAAAAAAAAAAAAAAAAAAAAAAAAAAAGATATAGACATGACAATCACAACATATATCCCTTAATACTCGATTGTCTCATCCCGCCATGCCAAAATATCTTGAGTCCAGCTTGCTATGGGAGTCGCAACACTCTCGTAATAGCTGCCCAGCTGTTCGCTGGTCCATTGATTGGTTGTAACCGCAACGTGAGCGTTTGCGATGCCTTGATTGACACTATCATGAGCCATTGGAATATCCTGCAGCTTATAACCGTTGACCCTCAAGAACATGTCGGCTGCTAGGAGAGCAGCTCTTTTGTTGCCGTCCATAAAAGCGTGATTCTTCATAATCTTCTCGGATAGATTGGCAGCTAGCTGAAAGATATTTTCCTGCTGCGTATAGTGTTTGACATTCATTGGAGATGCGACTGCTGATTCCAACATAGCCGGTTGGGTCGGCCCTATATTGGCAATTGACGTCTTGTAGAGGCGTATAACTTGTTCAGCGGTAAGAAATCGGAACTTTTTGGTAGCCACAGAGGTCGCCATTCTAAACGAGCAAGATGGTGCGAGAGGATGAAGAGTTTCAGCTTGATGGAATGAGGTATCTGATTCCTAGGAGCGGTTGATTGAGAGAGAATTATAAGATTTTGAAGCCTGACGCTGGAATGATCCTTCGGGGTTATTATTCAATGCATGTCAAGAACATTATCACCATCTCCCGTTTCTGCCACCCAGCTCGGGCTATGACTCATAGTTAGGCAGACATCACTTATAAATAACATTGAGTAAAACCGCCAACTGTAATTCAGACAATAGTAGGATCGGTTTTCGTCGGGTAAATTTCCCTTCCCACCTTCCACCTCCGGCACTATTTTCGAGTCCCTACTATCCTATCACGGCATTAGAGGCATTATTAATGACAGACCCACTAGACTGGGCTTGCAACTCCCAATAAGCAATGTTATATGTGGCACTGGGTAATTGGACAAGAGCAACACCCAGTTGGTTAAGATCAATTCCGGGCCGTCCCGTTCGCTGATCTGCTGCGGGTCTGACATACATTCAGCGGCAGGGATACTTTGAAAATTTAGTTTAGCGAAGGAATAATGGATGCTGGAACGGAATAACTCAATTGATTCTCCAAGGGCCTGTTCGGTGATTTTTTCAGTACAGTGCCACGTGTTTGGCATTACTTTTTTCCTTATGAGTGGTTTTTTATGATGATTATCATGCCATATTACACCTTTACACAAATATCAGTGAAAAATGGATCTCAATGAGTCTCAAATTGATCACTTCTGCAGCGGCAAGCCTTATTAACTGCTGTCTATGACATAGATACTGTCATATTGCCACCCAGGTTGCATGATATTTGCAGGTCTCTGGACCAGGTTACACGTCAACTGACGGCTACTGGGGTGTATACAGAAAACTTGACGCTACTGGGGCAAAAGAGCTCAATCACCACCAGCGCACAGCTGGTAGAAGGGCCGATCAACCCGGGACCCCCAACACCCCTCGGACCAGCTACCACAGAGCACTACTCCTCTCAGTGGCTCCTCTCAGCAGCCTTTTTTCTGGACTCACTTCTAGGGCTCACTCCAAGGGCACCTGTAAGGCTACATCAACTGACCCCTCGCGTAGGTCAGCTGACCGCGCTAGCTGTTAGTGATTACTGTAGAGTCTGGGACCAGGTGTCACGCCCCCGGCCGCGCCAAGGCCCCGTTGCAGTTCCACACGGCCCATCGCTTCCCTGCGGATGATTCCATTCATCCCGCAGGCCGTTTGAACCGGTTTTCAACCACCCTATGACATCACTCGGATGCAAGATAGGAGGATCTGATTGATGAATATAAGAACCCCGCTTCTATACAAGGTCAGCAGATTACTCCTCCCACGTCAGTGAGGCGCCGCTAAGGTATTGCTCCGGCTATTCTCACTCATAGAATAGAAGAGGAGTATCTACTCATTTTCTCCTACTGATAATATACAAGAGTTACTGCAATTCTTATACAATCTTCTTAGTCTACTAAGTACTATATCTATAATATTCTCACAATAACTCTGTAGCTTATGAGCTCACTATTTAAGTAAGATAGTTAAGTCTACTTATACAGCTTCTCTAGATAACTATCTATATAATATGTAATGTGGCGGAACCGAAGCGGTGGCTAGTCAGCGGCGTCTAGACTGACCGTGTGACCGTGTCTGGGACCAGGACCAGAATTTTTGATAGTCTCATTGTCAATTCGACAGATCCCATTACATGGTTCTAACATTAGATAGTAGTTTCATACTGTTTCAGTGAGACTTACTGTCTACTCTTGTCACATTTTTCAAATGAGATCATGATTTCCACTTCTCAATTTAAATTATTTTTATTGCTTTAAATGACTTTAAATCTTATTTGAGTGTTATCAAAAAGTGTTACTTTTTAAAAAATTAAAAATAGTCTAAAAAAAACCTTAAAATGTCTAAAAGTAGTAACTTTATACTAAGAATGAGACTAAATGAGATCAAATGAAACCACTTTCTCATTTTTTTCAAGTCATGATTTCATTTTGAGATCTGATATATAGTCACTTTGCATGTTTATTTAATGATTAGTCTCAGCAGGATTCACGCTAAGAAATGTATGAAATCAGATTTAAATGAAATCAAACATGAAATTCATGGTCTCAGCGGCCAGTCTAGCGGCGTCACGTAGGTAGTTGTTTGAGAAGCTGTATGAGTGAGCTTGACTATCTTGCTTAAATAGCAAGCTCATGAGCTACAGAGTTCTTATGAGAATATCATAAATATAGTACTTAGTATGCTAAGAAGATTGTATGAGAAATGCAGTAACTCTTGTATATATTTTACTAGAAGAAAAAAAATCACTGACTTCTTTAATAAGAAGCCAGTATCTAGCTATTTTATATAGATAATGAGTGAGTATCTCTCTTCTATTCTATAAGTGAGAATAGCTGAAGTGATATTTCAGCAGTATTTTACTATTATAAAAGAGTAATCTGCTAATCTTATATAGAAGTAGAATTCTTATATTTATTAATCAGATCTTTCTATATTATATCTGAATAATATTATAGAATAATTGAAAACTGATTTAAATAAGTTACAGAATAAATAAAATTATCTGTAGAAAAGTAATAAAATATATAAAACTATAATAAGATTTTAATATAGTCAGAGATATAATAATATTTTTCTCTTTAAAAGTATAGTTCTAATACTTTTAAAATTACTGAATTAGAAATTATCTTTATTATATAGTAATAGTTACTAACTGATTTTAACAGTATCTATACTATATATAATATAAAGAAATAAATAAGTTTCTTTACTAACTATATAAATCTTCTTTTCTTATCTCTGTTTAAATTAAATATATGATAAATAAATTTCTTATATATTAACTTAAAATGTGAAAAATATAGTTAATAAGTAAGTTACACATCTCTTATTATATTCTATTTTATATATAAAATTCTCTATAAAAGTAATATATTTTAGAGATAAAGTTAACAGTAGTAATAGAATTTTTTGAGAAAATCTCTTCTTTCTGTAATATATTTTTCTTCTTCTTTCTCATCTGTAATACTAAGTATATATAGACTGACTGTGTAACCGTGTCTGAGATCAGAATCAAACTTTACAGTTATTATATTATCTAAAAGTATTACTTCTGATTATAATTTATGTTTATTATATTAATCTCAAATTATGTTATTTTAAATATTAAAGATTTTAGATTTACTTTTCAAATAAAAATCTAGTTCTGAATAAAGAATATATTTAAATTCTTAGTCATATTTTCATTCTGATCTCATTATTGAGAATAATATTAAATAAGATTATAAAATCACTTCTTACTTAAATAATATTATAACATAGTACTCATTTGTTAAAAATTCAATAGAGAGTATTATTAAATATCATTACTTTTTTAAATATAGATTATAATTCATATAATTTTAATTATAAAAAAAATATAAAATACAAAAAAAAACCAAAAAATAAAATAAAAACAAGAAAAAATCAGAAGAAAAAAAAAGAGAAAGAAAAAGAAAAAAATAAAAAATAAAAATAAAAAAAATCAAGATTACAGAGCTGCAGTACTCTTAAAATACTTACTTTTCAAAGTCTTTATAATATTTATTATCAATTATATATCTCTTATAGTGAGAGTAACACAGCTGTAATAAGTTATTATCTTAATATTATCTAATAAATAATCAGTATATATCTGTATAAATGTGAATATTTAGAAAATATATACTTAAAAAGTATGATCAGAGTGAACTCTGCTGCTACTTGAATAATATTAAGAGTAGAACACTGAAATCAATAATTCTTTTTATTGATTTTATAAATAAGATATATAAAGATAATCTTGAGAAATATAAGATTCTCTGACTTTTGATAAAAACAGATCTCACAGAGAGACTTTATTTTCATAATATTAGAGACTAAGTATTATTAAAAAGTGTTACTTTTATACAATATATATACACTTACTGTGATGATTTATTCTCTGTATATATAACTGAGAGTTATAGCTTTCTTATACTATATGACTCTCTCTGAGATGCTGCTGCTGATTTATAACTTATACAGTCTCTCAGTTCAGTATACACTGTCATGTATATAAGCTCTGTATACTGAGACTATGTTGATTTATTATAATCTGACATAGTACTTACTTTTCACAGATCATATTTTATTTAAGAGAGAAGAGAGAAAAGATGTGACTGTAATTTTATTAAGAAGAAATAAATAATTAGTAATATTGAATATAATTTAATTCTTCTGTATTTAAAATTTGATTAGTCTATACTCTTCAATTTGAGAATTTCTAAGAGTGTTTTAATAGTTTTCATATCAGCTTGAACTTAGTAATGAGTTGAAGAAGAAGAGAAAAGAGAGAAGAAAGAAATAAGAATAACTTATTATTATTATTATTATTATTATTCTTTCATTATACTCATATACAAGCAGAGCTTATGATGAGTTCTTGTATGATGTTAAATACAGGTCAAGTGTTAATTATACAGAAGGAAATACAGATGTTGAGATCATATCAAGATAACAAGAACATAGAAAAATACAAAGAAGTGACAATTAGATACATACGATAATAACTTCTCAGCTCAGAAACATAGAGTGATTCATTGAAGTGATTTGTACATCTCTGTATTTATTAGAAACCTGAGATGCTTGAGTTCTGGATTTAATGTATCCCCTGCGGGTTTCGAACCCACGCGCCTTGATTTCCCATGCCAAGGTGCTACCAGGTGGCTGCATTAATTATTCAGCTATCGGGGCAAGAATAACTTATCTTTATAATATAAAAATAGAGAATTGCTGTAATTATTCTTTCTAATAATAAAGATCTGTTTTCTGTATATATCTCTGATATAGATTATATAATAACTGTATATAAAGAATATCAACAGTGCATGTATTAAATGAAGATAATATTACTATGTAATACTATAGCTGTTTCTGTATATCTCTGAAAGCTGTTAATATTTTCTTTATCTCTTTATATTTAATAAGTCAGTAATATATTTCAATGCACTCTCTCTTTCATTATTATCATCATTATCATTATTATTATTATTATTATCATTATTATTATTATCACTATTATTATTATTATTATCATTATTACTATTATTATCATTATTATTATCAATATTATTATTATTATTATATTGTTTCTGACTGTCTCTTCTGTCTTTATCTCTCTTTAATACTTACTAAAATTAATTATATTATCTCTCTTCAAATATTGTGTGATTCTGCAGACTATCAAGGCATATGAGTACTATTACAGATTAAAGAGAGAGAAGAAGAAGATATTTAAGTAAGAGAAGACAGATTGTAAGATATATTATAATATCTTGAAGAGACTCTGTAAGAGAGTAGAATAATAATGATTTTAAGTAATACTTTTAATAGATTTAAACTGAACTAAGTATAGAAATAATACAGATAATACTGTCTATGAGAGATTGAAAAAGAAGATAGTAAAGAGTCTTATACAGTAGTAGTGAGATTAGAAGAAGTCTCAAGAATAGTTTGAAGTCAAGATAAAGAGAGAGAGAGAGAAGAAGAGTATTACTGTAAATAAACAGTAGTAGAAGAAGATTAAGAGAGTATTAAAATAAGAGATAAAGAAGTTAAAGCTGATAAGTTTTTTATTTATTAAGAGATAATAATTTTTAATAATACTTCTGTTCTCTAATTAATTATCAGAAGCTGACTGAGAAGAAGAAAATTAAGACCTTATTCAGATCTTGAATGTACTTCATAATTTAAAATATTGAGAAGATAGCTCTACTCTCTGAGCATATTAATCTGCTTACTGCTGAAGTGAAACCTGAGACAGTAGATCAGAAAATGCAGGATTTTAAGATACAGATTAATCTGACTGAGAGAGAGCAGTGAGAATTCTCTTCTGAGAAAACAGTAAAAAGAGATTTTAAAGTGATTATCATCTTAAATAAGAAGAAGAAGAAGAAGAATAAGAATAAGAAATAAATTATAAAGAATAATAAGAAGAATGAGAAAGAGAAGAAAGATAATAAGTAGAAAAAGTTTTTTTCTTTTTATATTAGTTAGTTATAAGTTCATAATTATTAATAATTAAAATTAATTTTAAGTTTTCAAAAATTATTGTACAAGTTGTAATCAATATCAGAAATAATATATATATATATATTTAACTATCATGATTCACAAATCACTATAATATATAAGTATTAACATTTTTTCAATATTGATGTTTATAATATTAATATATTTTTAATAATATTATCTGATAATATAATTTGATAATACTCTCTTTCACAATATTAATATATTTCAAGAAATATAACAGAGATTAATCAAGATTATTTATTTATTTTTATATATTAATGATATTCAATCTGAGTTAGTACTAAAATTATAACTAAGTTAAGAAAGAAGATCATTTTCTTTTATAATAATTCTTCTTATATATATCAGTAATCAGTTATTATCTTTATTAAAAATAAATTATTATCTTTTTTAAATCTTTATTATATCTTCTGAATTCACTTCTTTTACTTCTTTAACTTCTATTAAAGATTCATAAACTCTTTAAGAAATTACTGTAAATTATAAAGTCTATATTATTTACAATTCAATACAGAATACTCTCTTTTAATTATATAAATAATCACTTCATTCTTTACATCTGATTTCAGATTATGAATTTATGAAAAACTCAACACAAACATTGAAATAAACTATGAATATTATTATAGATTGTATTATAGATTACTGAAGAGTCATCTCTCTACTGAAATCACTGTAACTTTATTCAGAAACATTTATTATAAACTGATTATAGCTTTAATAAAATTTTCTAACATCTGAAGTCATCAGAATGTAGATAATAAAAGAAAAATAATCAGAAAATTACTACTAAGCTGATAAGTTACTCTATCAGATAATAATTTTTGATAATACTAACTTTTTAATTTGAAGAAAATCATGTAAAAATAATTATATATTAATACTCTGATTTTATAACTCTCATCTGATAACTTCTGTGAATAATTACTTTATATATATATATCTCTGAATCTTTCTCTTTAATCAATTGAAAACCCCGAATTCTGAACACTTCATCAAATACTTAATTCAAATCTTTATATTTTATATTAATCATGTTTTCAGTTCAATCTTGAGATATACTACAAAGTTAATATATAATATCTAGAATCAGAGTTGAAGAATCATCAAAGAGTGTCTCTTACAGTGAATGTATGAATAGGTATAAATAATCTTATATTTATAAGAGTTACATGTTATTACATTAATAAGAACTGAACTTATTAAGAGATATTAATTGAATTTGAATCATTGATCAGTAGTCATACTGAGAATTATATAACAGAGATATTAATAACAGTGATTAAAAATAACTATTGAGATATTAGTTTCAGTCTTCTTCAATTATAACTAATAATACTGCAAATAACTACACTATAATAAAGAGTTTGAAGTAAAAATTAACTTTGTATTTCTGAAATAATAAATAAGGTCATATTCTCTGCATTACTTATATGATTCAACTTGTGATATAAACACTGATAAAGAATCTTAATATTGAGATGATAAATAATAAGATAACTGATTCTTGAGATGAGAATGAGATGAAAGTGATTACTTAAGTAACTTTTATATTCACTTTATAAAAGATAATGTTTTTTGATAACACTCTTTAATATTACTTTTTAATAATACTTTTTGATAATACTACTGTTAATTTTAAATAGATTGACTAATAATTTAAATATCAGAGATTCAAAACATTACTAATACAATTTATACCTTCTCTAAATAATAACAATAATTTCATGATATTTAATAAATAAATAAATCAGTCATATCACTGAATATGATACAGAATATTAGAATACAGTGAAGTTTAATATATCAGATAGCTATTCAGACTCTTTAATTATATTAGATAATTATTAGAGATGTAAAGACAGTGAAATATAATTCTCTAGTAAGTAACAATCTTTGATAACACTCTATATTACATAGAACTGTAATACTAACTTTGAAACAGAACTTATATATATTAATTACAACTGAAAATCAGGTAAAACTATATACTTATAAAACTGAATTTGACTGCTATCTTTGAGATGATTTAATGAATTTACACATTAAATTAATTCTAGATTTATGAAAAATTGTTGAGAGTATATATTCAACTATTACACTGATAATACATGATATTCTGACAATTTCATTAACAGACATGAGAATGAAGTGAAAGTTTAACTCAAGCTGAGATATTTATTACTATCACTGAAAATAAGTATAAGAAGAAATAATTAAGAAACTTATAATTGTAAAATATAAAATTATCAGACAGTTTAATATCTCTGATCACAGTATATCAGAGAAGTGTAGTTTTCATGAGAAAGTAAAGAATAAACTTGCATAAGAATATATTTAGTTGTTTTATAAGTGTTATCAATAATTATTACCAAATTCTGATTATATAAGCAATCACTGAATGAACTGAATAAGACTCTTCAGTCTCAGTCTTATTCTGATTTTAAAAGAATGATTATCTTTCACAGTCTATTCTGAGAAATTACTCTTATTTCACTATTCTTGTATTAAATCTAGTTATTTTTCACATCATTTCTCTCAGAAATGATTCATTTTCAGATTTTTTTAATGCTTGATTCTGATGAGACTCATATCAAGAAATGTATGACATTCGATCAAATGAAATCAAATGTGAAATTCATGGTCTCGCCGGTCAGTCTAATTATATCTGACTGAGACTGTTAATTTATAAGCATTCTCTGAATAAGAATCTATCAGATTCTCAAGATTATGTATTATTTATTAACTGCTTATCACTAGACTGGCCGCTGAGACTATGAATTTCATGTTTGATTTCATTTGATCTGGTCTCATTCATTTCTTGATGTGAATTCCGCTGGGACTAGTCATTAAAAAAACATGCAAAGTGACTATATATCAGATCTTAAAATGAAATCATGACTTGAAAAAAATAAGAAAGTAATCTCATTTAATTTCATTTAGTCTTATTTTTAGCATGAAGTAATGATTTTTAGACATTTTAAGGTTTTTTTAGACTATTTTTAATTTTTTTAAAAGTAACACTTTTTGATAACACTCAAATGAGATTTAAAGTCATTTAAAGCAATAAAAATAATTTAAATTGAGAAGTGAAAATCATGATCTCATTTGAAAAATGTAATAAGAGTAGATAGTAAGTCTCACTGAGACAGTATGAAACTACTATCTAATATTAAAACTGTGTAATGAGATCAGTTGAATTGATAATGAGACTATTAAAAAATCTGACTCTGATCTCAGACACAGTCATATGATCAGTCTACTTATCACTCTAAGACTGATGATATATTAGAATAAACAATTTAGATAATGAAAAATTATCTTTATAAGTTCTATAACTATTTATAAGATAATTGATATAATCTTCTTCTACATGCTGAAGTTGTTATTAATGACTGAGATGCTGTTTTAACAGATGTAAGCCTCTTCTTTCTTATATATAATTATTATATAAAAGTGTTGAATCTTCTAGAGATCACACAGTTCACACTAAACTCTCACAGTTTAATTCAGATCACTGATAATATAGTAATAAAGCTTTAAGATACTTATGACTGAGCAGAAGTCTTTATAATAAGTATTAAATAAGATTAATAAGATTAAATCAATGTCTGCTGAGATCTTACTAAGTAATATAAGATATAAGATCTGATATAATTGAATTTTAAAAATATACAGATTATACACTTATCTTATACACTGAACTATTATTATATTAAATACAAAGTGATAGAAGTTCTAGACAGTTATAACTACTATCTTAATACATTATCAGAGATTTATAATGTCTTTTATATAAGCTTACTCTGCTATGTTATTACTGACTCATTCTCTTCTCAACTAACTTCTAACTGACAGCTGTCAGAGATCATAGAAGAAGATAATAAACTTGAATAAGAGATTAAAGATATTCTTAATAACAGACTCTGTAACTGTAATTAACAGTATTTTGTAAAATAAGTCAGCTATAATTATCTGATCTGAACTTTAAACTCTGTGTTATCTGAGATAGTAGCTCTTAATCAATGAGAACTACATGTAATCTTACTTCTAAAAAGAAGAAGTTAATGTAACAGACTGTGTCTGATTAATTATATAGATTATTTCATTACATATTATAGATTTCTGCTGAAAGCTCTGATTCTCAGTCACTAATTCTCAGTCACTAATTCTCAGTTAAAGAACTTATGAAATTTCTATTCTTTTACTCTGAAATTTCTATTTTTCTGCTCTAAAGCTTTATCTTATACCTGTATAAATATTCACTCTAATCACTGATTTCTACACTTTCTCTTTTATCCTTCTCTAATGTTTTTCACTTCTATTATATAAGATCTATATATTAATACTGATCTACTTAACGTAGATCTCTTATATATACAGAGAAAATAGAGCTGAAGAAATTTGAGTTTTTCAAGAAATAAGAGTGATATATAATACTTATAATAATAAATAGCTGTTTAATAGCTGTTATTTTATCTGAGTCTCATTCATAGCTCTTTTAATTAATATGTTTATTTTTTTAAAAATAGAAGTAAGTAGTTTAAATTAGATTGATATATTAATCTAAATAATTTCAAAAGTAGTCTGAAAGTTAATAATATTCAGATCAGAATTATAATTGAATTTTTTAAAGAAAAGAGTATTAATAAGATATTTCCGCTTCTATTTAAGTAAGATAGTATAATATTGATTATTATTAAATATTTCTGCTTTGAAAAGTACTGAATATAGTGTATTTCATCATTTTATAGAAGAACTGTATTATTAATAAGTTAAGATATTAGAACTCTGAATTTAAGTTTATAAAGATTTTTATTTCTTAACTATTTCACTGTAATATTCTAATAATGTAAGATAATTTCAACTATATTTTCTACTAATTATAAAATATTATAGAGAGATACTGTGAGTTACAGTGATTTAATTATAAACAATCTTATAAAATATTAATATTAGTATTAGTGATCTTAAATTCTGAAGAAGTATTAATAGATTTAAGCTCTGTTAAGTTATTATCTAATGTATTATATTTATTATCTATGTGACAGGCTGCGTCTGATCAATTATATAGACTATTTTATTACACTTCATAGATTTTCATTCTCCTGTCCCGAAGCTTCGATTCTCGGCTGCTGATTCTTGACTAATTATAGATTCTTATTCTTCTACTCTGAAGCTCTGATTCTCAGTCACTGATTCTTGACTGAAAAACTCACAGAATTTCTATTCTTCTGCTCTGAAGCTTTATCATGTATGTATATAAATATTTACTCTGATTGCTGATTTTCACACTTTCTCTTTTTTCCTTCTCTAATATTTTTCACTTTGTTATATAAGATCTATAAATATTATATCAATCTATTCAGTGTAGGCCTCTTATACTTGAAAAACATTTATTATCTTCTTATTAGAAATGATTACTCAATGAGATATCTGAATGTGTAACAATGTGTAAGAAATAGAGAAATAACTAGTTAAGTGAATACTAAGTCTTAATCAGTTAAGTAAACACTAAGTCTTTAAATGAAAGCTTACTCATCGGTCACTCTGACTCTGTAATAATATCTTATAAGAGAATGTAAGTGAAAGATCTGAGAGTTCTGATGCTATAGATATATGAGATATTTATATAATTACACTTCTTCTAATTTCACAGTTATTACATATTCAATGAATAACATGTTTACTGATAACATAAGAGAACTCTTGAATACGAGTATAAATGCAGTATTTTAATAGCTCTGAGCAATGTTGAAATTAAAATAATAACTAGACTGACTGTGTGACTGTGTCTGAGATCAGAATCAGAATTTTTAATAGTCTCATTATCAATTTAACTGATCTTATTACACAGTTTTAACATTAGATAGTAGTCTCATACTGTCTCAGTGAGACTTACTGTCTAGTATCTACTCTTGTCACATTTTTCAAATGAGATCATGATTTTCACTTCTCAATTTGAATTATTTTTATTGCTTTAAATGGCTTTAAATCTCATTTGAGTATTATTAAAAAGTGTTACTTTTTAAAAAATTAAAAATAGTCTAAAAGAAACCTTAAAATGTCTAAAAATAGTAACTTTATATCAAGAATGAGACTAAATAAGATCAATTGAGATTACTTTCTTATTTTTTCTAAGTCATGGTTTCATTTTGAGATCTGACATATAGTTACTTTGCATGTTATTTTAATGATTAGTCCCAGCAGGATTCACACAAAGAAATATATGAGATCAGATCAAATGAGATCAAATGTGAAATTTATAATTCCGGTGATCAGTCTAATAATAATAGATAGCTAATATGCATGCAACTTAACAATGTTAATACAAAGAAATTCAATAATTGTCTTAACAAGAAATCACTGCATAAACAATTTTGACACTGACAGAATCAAATATAAACACAATATAAATACTGAAGAAATGCTTAAATACTTCTATATATTTTAATATTTTTGATCTCACTCTCTATTCATCATAGAGGTTGAAAATACTTATGAAACTAAGTGTAGATAAAGATATTATCAGTTTATTAACTAATCAACATTAATATATCAATGATTGATTGAAAGATTATATAAGATAAAAGTTTCATTTATGAATGAAAGCATGTAAATCAGTGTTGTAAATATCTGATAATATCTGATAATATTATTAAATATTTTAATATTCTGTTCTGAGACACTTCTATACAATAGAAAGTATTAGATTGATTACAGAGTATCTGACAGAAAAACACTTCTCTTATAATATTTATTTCTAACTTTAATATCAAGATTCTAGAAGCAGGTAATCAATCTTGAAAGAATTAAATAAAGATTAATATACTTAAAAAGACATTAACTTTCAAACTCTTACAGACTCTTATAAGTGTAGATAAAGATCTGACTTATAAAGACTTCCGTATATAACTTCAGATATTATTATTATTATTATTATTATTCTTTAATTATAGATGTATACAGTCAGAGACTATAATATCTATCTGAGAACTTTTAGTTCTCAGAGTTTTTTCTATATCTATAAAGTCAACTATTATACATTTATCAATTTCAGATATATAAAATCAGAAAATTTCAGCTCAGAATATAAAAACTGTTTATAAATTGCAGTATTTCAACACCTTTTAATACTTTGAAATTATTTGAAAATGTGGCGGGCTGCGCCCGATCAATCATATAGACTATTCCGTTACACTCCACAGATTTCAACCACTTCATTCTCGAACGCGTACACTCCGATTCTCGGCCATTCTTGATCGCTGATTCTCAGCCACTACTTCATTCTTGAACACATACACTCTGACTCTCAGCCATTCTCAATCACTGATTCTCAGCTGCTATAAACACATATAGATTCTTCCGCCCTGAAACTCCACTGCATACATCATCACATACATGTATAAATATTCACTTCAATTGCTGATTCTCACACTTTCTCTTTCTTTCCTTCTCTAACATTTTTCTCTTTGTTATATAAGATCTATAATATTATATTAATCTATTCAGTGTAGGCTTCTTACACTAGAAAAATGTTCATCATCTTCTTATTAGAAATGATTATTCATGTATCATCTTCTCATCAGAAATAATTATTCATCAAGAGATATACAAACACATAACAATGTGTAAGAAAGAGAAACACAGTTAAGCAGACACTGAGTTCTCAGATAGAAGCTTACTTATCAGTCACTCTGATCTTATAATAAGATCTTATAAAGAGAATGTTAGTGAAAGATCTGAGAGTTCTGATACTCAGATATATGAGAATATGATTACACTTCTTCAGATTTCATAGATATTATACATTCAATAAAATGATATAATCATGTCTAATAATAATATGAGAGAACTCTTGAGTGTGAGTATAGAGATAATATCACAGTGACTCTGAGCAATGTTGAAATTACAACAGCAACAGATAGCAGACATGTATACAACTTAACAACTTCAATACAAAGAGATTCAATGATTAACTCATGCAATTTCAACATCTACAGAATTAAATATAAAAGCACTGAAAGAACACTTAGATACTTCTATATATTTTAATACTTCTGATCTCACTCTCTACTCATCATGAAGAATGAAAATGCTTATGAAACTGAGTATAGATGAAGATATCATCAGTTTATTAATCAATTAAGATTAGTATATCAATGAATAATTGAAGAATTGTGTAAAACAGAAATTTTACTTATGAATAAAAGCATGTGAACCAGTATTATGAATATCTGATAATATTATAAAATATCTTGATATTCTGTTTCAAGACACTATCATGTAACAGAAGATATTAGATTAATTATAGAGTATCTGACAGAGAAACATTTCTCTTACAACATTCATTTCTGACTTTGATATCAAGATCTTAGAAGCAGATGATCAATCTTGAGAGAATCAAATAAAGATTAGCATGCTCAAGAAGACATTAACTTTTAAACTCTTATAGACTCTCATAAGTGTAAATAAAGACTCAACTTATAAAGGCTTCTGCACACAGCTCTGAACATTGAATGACTGTCTTATCAAGCTTAAGAGTATACAGAATAGTGGCAGAAGATGTTACACTTCAGTCACTTATACACTCATGCTGAAGAGGAGTAACAGCAATGATACAGATGTTATAAACTGAATAGATTCAAATGTCTATACATAAGCAATAGTTTTCACTGTTTGAACAGACTTCTGAGATTCTGAGATCACTTCTGAAGAAGTTGTCAATCAACATCAATGTGAAGTATACATCAACTGTAACTGATTAGAACATATCACTTTCAACTATCAATCAATCTATGTATCTTCACACTCAAGAGAAAGACTGACATCTTCTTAATTAAGAGAAAGATCAGTGTCTTCTTATTTGAAGAATGAATCAGTGCCTATCTGCATCAATCACATTGCAGTGAAGAAAGATTTGAAAGATAACTATAAAAATACTCTGATAAAAACAGGGAAAAGATTAGCTTCTGTTCAAATTTATAAACAGAAGCTTGAAGAGATTGAACAACAATAATTTAAAGAGAAAATAACAATGAATGCAATTCTTGTATCTACTGTGCTTAATAACATGTATAATATGAAAGTTATGATAGACAGCAGTCTATATCACTATGCAATGATAAAATCTTCAGTTGTAAGATGTTATAATCTTCAGTGTATCTTCTTATCAAAACTCTGACTTCTCACAGAATTTGATAGCTCAAAAGATGTTTGTACTCATTACATAATAAAACTAAACATAGATGTTAGAGAATATCAGTATGAAGATGTCTATGCATATGAAGTTGATAATCTTGATTATAATCTTATATTAGAACTTATCTGACTATCTGAACAAGGCATCTTATTAAACACTTGAAACAGAAGTTTAATATTCCCTAACAATGATAGAATCTATAAGAATGACATTTATAAGACTATAAATCTGACACAGATCTCTGTCAACACCTATGAAATGCTTAGAAAAAGAAGTCATTGAAAGAATTACTGATAGCAGAATTATATATCAATCTACTTCATCAGTCTGACTGATATTAAAAAGACTCTAGAAAAGTTATTCTATATTATAATAACAGATTCTTGTACAAAACTCTCTCAATAATATCATGAATATCTAGATGTCTTTCAACAAGATAACACTATGAATATACTCCTCTTATGAGGCTCAGAAGTAGATCACAGTATCAAGTTAGAAAAGAAGAATAATAAGAATCTCAAGTCATCATAAGGCCTTCTTTATAATATATCTAGAGATGAACTTCTTCTTCTTCAGAAGACACTCAATGATCTGTTGAATAAGAGATTTATATATATTAGTAACTCTGTCACTGCAGCTTCTATTCTCTTTATAAAGAAATCAGGTGAAGAACTCTGATTCTGTGTGAACTATTAAGAATTGAACAGATTAATCAAGAAGAATCACTATTCTTTATCTCTTATCAATGAAACCCTAGCTCGCATTGAATAAATTCAATGATTTATAAAACTAGATATCATTGCCATGTTTTATAAAATCTGTATTGCTGAAGAAGATGAATGACTTACAGCATTCTGAACATATTATAATCTCTTTGAATGAATAGTTACATTCTTTGAACTGATCAATGCTCTCAGTACATTTCAGAAGTATATCAACTAAGCACTCTGAGATTTTCTTGATAAATTTGCATCTATATATCTTGATAACATTCTCATCTTCACTGATGAGTTCAGAAAAGAATATCAAGAACCTGTACAAAGAGTATTACAATAATTATAAGAAGCAGGACTACTAATAGATATTGATAAGTATGACTTCAAAGTCAAGAGTATCAAATATCTAGGTTTTATCATAGAAGCTGGCAAGAGAATTTGAATGAATTTTGAGAAAGTCTTCATCATTCTTGAATGAGAAGCTTCATATACTGTGAAAGATGTATAAAGCTTCATCAGATTTACTAACTTCTATCAGTGATTTATACAAAACTTCTCAGATATCATGAGATCACTTATCAAACTCATTAAGAAGAACTCAGTATTTCAGTGATCAGTGAACACTGAAACTGTATTCACACAGATAAAGAAAATATTCATCAATACTTCTCTACTAATGATATTTAACTCTGATTATGAAACAGTTGTTGAAGCTGACTTCTCTGACTATATTACAGAGAGAGCTATATTGTAATATGATAATAAAGATATCTTATAATCATGTATCTTCATATCTAAGAAATTGAGTTCTGCTAAATACAACTATGAGATCTATGATAAGAAACTTCTTACAATTGTATACTGTCTAGAAGAATGAGACTTTGAACTCTAAAGTATCTTTGAATTTGAGATAATCACAGATTATTAGAATCTCAAGTACTTTATAACTACTTATAAACTCACTGAATGATAGATATAATGATCTGAGTTCTTAAGCTGCTTTCATTTTACAATATACTACTGTTCTGACAGCTAGAACTTGATGACAGATACTCTCTTATAATAAGAGTAAGAAATGCCTTCTGATGTAACAGACACCTGTTGAATGAACTGAGAACACTGACTTCTAGATTCAAAGATATTAGTTGATTAAGATGAAATAACTTATAACACTATATATACTTCTCTGATTAGAACACTCTCTCTCTGAACTATCACTGACACTGATACTGACACTGATACTGATATCTCAACTTCTCCTAAATCTACACTGAATGAATTATGACATGTAACAGCTCAAACTGATGAACTTCTTCAATCACTTACTAAAGCAGTATATTAAGAAGCATTCTGATTCCTTTCAGAACTATGTATAAGAATTGACATCTCAGAATGCTTAATCAATGATAATAATACTCTACAGTTCTGTAAGTGATATTGAGTTCTCTACTCTGAACCCTTATGCACTTAGATAATGCAAGAGATGCATGATTTGTGTATAACTGATTATTCAGATTGTAAATAACTGTATTGAATGATCTCTCAGAAGTTCTACTGATCTGAGATATTAAACAGCATCAGATATTTTGTCTAAAACTGTAACTATTATTGCTTCATCATCTTATGAATTAATCATAGAAAAGGCCTGCTGAAATCACTTAATATCTCTGATAGAATCTGATGAGATATGATAATTAACTTCACTATTAATCTCTCTGAGAGTAAGAGCTGTAGAAACATTCTGGTTATTATAAACTGATTGAGTAAGAATATTATATTGAAACTCTGTGATAAGATGAATACTGAATAAGTTACTGAAGCTTTTCTAAGAAGTCTATTCTATCAGATGCATAAATTGCTGAGATCTATAGTATTGAATTAAGACTGTCAATTTGTGAGTGCTCTCTAAATAAGAATCTGTCAAGTTCTTAAGATTATATACTGTTTATCAACTGTTTATCACTCTGAGACTGATAATACATCAGAATAGATAATTCAGACTGTAAAGAATTATCTTTATAAGTTCTGTAATTACTTATAAGATAATTAGCATGATCTTCTTCTATATACAGAGGTCACTATCAATGATCAAGATGCTGTTTCAACAGATATAAGCTTATTCTTTCTTACACACAGATATCACATGAAAGTGTGAAATCTTCTAGAGATTACACAGTTCATATCAAATCTCTGCAGTTTAATTCAGATTGCTGATAATTTAGTAATAAAGCTCTGAGACATCTGTGACTGAGCAGAGATCTTCATAATAACTGTAAAACAAGACTAAGAAGATTGAATCAACATCTGATAAGATTTCACAGAGCAGTATAAGATAGAAGGCCTTGTGTGATTAAATCTTAAGAATATACAAATCACATGTTCATCTCATACACTCGATTACTGTCACATCAGATATAAAGTGATAGAAGTTCTAGATAGTTATAACTACTGTCTTGACATATTATCAGAGATTCATGATATCTTTTATACAAGTTTGCTTCACTGTGCTGTCACTGACTCATTTTCTTCTCAACTGACTTCTGACTGACAACTGCTAGAGATCATAGAAGAAGATAATGAGCTTGAGTGAGAGATTAAAGATATTCTTGATGAGAGATCATGCAGCTGCAGTTAATAATATCTCATGAAATGAGTTAGCTATAATCAATTAACCTGAACTCTGAGTTCTGTGTTATCTGAAACAGCGGCTCTTGACTGATGAAAACTGCTTTTGAAAAGAAAGAGCTAATGTGATAAGCTGTGCTCAATCAATTATATAGACTATTTCATTACACTTCACAGATTTCAATCACTTCATTCTTGAATGCATACACTCTGATTCTTGGCTATTCTCAATCACTGATTCTCAGCTGCCACTTCATTCTCAAATGCATACACTTCAACTCTCAGCCATTCTCAATCACTGATCCTCAGCTATCATGAATACATATAGATTCTTTCACCCTGAAACTCCACTGCATACACCATCACATATATGTATAAATATTCACTTTAATCACTGATTCTCGCACTTTCTCTTTCTTTCCTTCTCTAATGTTTTTCTCTTTGTTATATAAGACCTATAATATTATACTGATCTATTCGGCGTAGGCTTCTTACAGAAAATATCATGACAAAGAAAAAGAGAACATAGTCTTAAAGATAGATATATTAAATAGATAGAAAAGAATAGAAAAGAATAAGTACAGTAAAGAGAGATCTATAGAATAAGATCTCTGCAGTTTACATCTTAAGCTATATATATATTTTAACACTTTATATAACTGATTACTGTCTCTGTTCTCTCAGACTCACTTCAAAGATTATCATTCTCTCTAAAGAGTCATCACTCAGCTAGCTTCTATAACTAGCTTACTTATAAGTAAGATTCTTACTAAGAATAATATCAGAGCTACTTAATTCTAGTTAAGTCTCTAATCTTTCAGCTGTCAATCTCAGTATTTCAGCCTATCAATTAACTGTTATAATCTTGCTTACACTAATTATCTATTAAGAACATCTAGATCTTATCTTATTTAGATTCTTACTAGACCTGAAGTATTCTAATCAGATAATTTCTAACTGTCAATTTCTCAGAAGTGAGTATCTAGAGTGAGAGAGATAAGACCTGATCAGTTAAGCTTGATAATAATTAACTATTCTGCAGATACTCTAAATCTCAATCACTCTAGTACTGATCTAACTTAAAGCACTTAGAAAGCTGTTAACTCTAAGATTAGTAAGAATTAATGTCTGAAAACCTCTGAGATGAATATCTTAAGCTTGATAATAATTGACTATAGTGCATCCGAGAGTCTCTGATACTGTTTTATAACTTAACAGTGAAAGCTGTGATTAAGATAATTCTTGCAGAGTTTGAATCTGCTCTCTCTTAGTATTTATTCCTCAGAGAGAAGGCCGCTAATTGAGACTTCACAATAGCGTACTTAATCACTACGCCACCGGGTCTAACTTCAGACATTGAATGACTATCTTATCAAGCTCAAGAGTATACAGAACAGTAATAAAAAATATTACATCTCAATTACTTATACATCTATGCTGAAGAATAATAATAATACAGATGTTATAAACTGAGTAGACTTAAATATCTCTATATAAGTAAGAGTTTTTATTATCTGAACAGACTTCTGAGTCTCTGAGATCACTTCTGAAGAAGTCACTGATCAATATTAATAAGAAGTATGTATTAACTGTAACTGATCAGAATATATTACTTTTAACTACTAATTAGTCTATATATCTTCTTACTCAAAGAATGAATTGATGTCAGTTCATATCAATCATATCACAGTGAAGAAGAATTCAGAAGATAACTATGAAAATATTCTAGATAAAATAGAGAAAAGATTAGCTTCTATTCAAATTTGTAAACAGAAGCTTAAAGAGATCAAATGATAATAATTTAAAGAGAAAATAATAATTAACATGATTCTTGTATCTACTGTAGTAGATAATATATATAATATAAAAGTCATGATAGACAGTGATCTATGTCACTATGCAATGATTAAATCTTCAGTTATAAGACACTGTAATCTTCAGTGTATTCTCTTACTAAAGCTTTGACTTCTTACAGAATTTAATAACTCAAAAAATGTTTGCACTCATTACATAATAAAACTAAATATAGATATCAGAGAATATTAACATGAAGATGCTTATATATATGAGATTAATAATCTTGACTTTAATCTTATATTAGAACTTGTCTGACTATTTGAATAAGATATCTTATTAAATACTTGAAACAGAAGTTTGATATTTCTTTATAATAATTGAATTCATGAAGATGATATTTACAAGACTATGAACTTAATACAGATCTCTGTCAATATCTATAAAATGCTCTGAAAAAGTTTCTGATAAAGTCACTGATAAGAATACTAATAATATTACTGATAGTAGAATTATATAACAATCTACTGTGCTAGTCTGATTAATATTAAGAAAGCTCTAGAGAAGTTATTCTATAGTACAATAATAGATTCTCATATAAAACTCTCTTAATAATATTATGAATATCTAGATGTCTTCTGATAAGATAATATTATAAATATACTCTTCTTATAAGACTCAGAAGTAAATCACAGTATCAAGTTAGAGAAGAAGAATGATTAAGATCATAAATTATTATGAGATTATCTTTATAATATATCTCGAGATAAACTTCTTCTTCTTCAGAAGACACTCGATGATCTGTTAAATAAGAAATTTATATATATTAGTAACTCTTTCACTGCAGCTTCTATTCTCTTTACAAAGAAATCAGATGAATATCTTCAATTCTGTGTAAATTATCAAGATCTGAACAGACTGATAAAGAAAGACTGTTATTTCTTATCTCTTATCAATAAAACCTTAGCATGTATCAGATAAGCTCAATGATTTATAAAGCTGAATATTATTACTATATTTTATAAGATTTATATTATTGAAGAAAATGAATAACTTACAGTGTTCTGAACATATTATAACCTCTTTAAATAAATAATCACACTCTTTGAACTGACTAATACTCTTAATATATTTCAGAAGTATATCAACTGAGCACTTCAAGATTTTCTTGATAAGTTTGTATCTATATATCTTGATAATATTCTCATCTTCATCAATGAATTCAGAAAGAAATATAAAGCTTCATCATATTTACTAACCTCTATCAGTAATTTATATAAAACTTTTCAGATATCATGAGATCACTTACAGAACTTATCAAGAAGAACTCAGTATTTCAGTAATTAACAGATATCAAAGCTATATTTATATAAATAAATAAGATGTTCATTAATATCTCTCTACTGATAACATTTGATTCTGATTATAAGATAGTTATTAAAGCTAATTTCTTTGACTATATTATAGAAGAAGCTATATTATAATATAATAATAAAGATGTCTTATAATCATGCATCTTTATATCTAAGAAACTAAGTCTTGCTGAATACAACTATGAAATCTATGATAAGAAACTTCTTACAATAGTATACTATCTAGAAGAATGAAACTCTAAGCTCTGAAGTGTCTTCAAATTTAAGATAATTACAGATTATAAGAATCTTAAATACTTCACTATTATCTGTAAGCTTACTGAATGACAGATGTGATAATCTGAGCTATTAAGCTATTTTCATTTCATAATACACTACTGTCTCAGCAGCTAAAACTCAATAACAGATACTCTCTCATAACAAGAGTAAGATATGCTATTCAATGTAACAGATACTCACTGAATAAACTGAGAGCACTGACTCTTAGATCTGAAAATACTAGTTAATTATAATATGATTACTCATAACACTATATATACTTCTCTGATTAGAACACTCTCTCTCTGAACTAATATTAACACTGACACTGACACTGATATTAACACTGATATCTCAAATTCTTCTGAATCTACACTGAATGAATTATATAACAGCTTAAACTGATGAACTTCTTTAAACACTTACTGAAGCAGTATATTAAGAAACACTCTGATTTCTCTCACAACTATGTATAAGAATCGCCCCGGTGGCTGAATGGTTAATGCAGTCACCTGGTAGTGTCTTAGCGTGAGAAATCAAGGTGTGTGAGTTTGAAACCCGCAGAGAATATATCAAATCTGAAACTCAAGCACCTCAGGTTTCTAATAAATACAGAGATGTACAAATCGCTTCAATAAATCGCTCTATGTTCCTGGGCTGGGAAGTGATTATCGCATGTATCTAATTGTCACTCCTTTGTATTTCCTATGTTCTTGTTATCTTGGCGTGGTCTTAACTAGACTGGCCGGCGGGACCATGAATTTCACATTTGATCTCATTTTATCTGGTCTCATACATTTCTTGGCGTAAGTCCCACCAGGACCAAGCCTCAAAAGAATCTGAAAATAAACCATTTCTGAGAGAAATGATGTGAAAAATGACCAGATTTAATTCAGAAACAGTGAAATGAGAGTAATTTCTCAGAATAAACTGTGAAAGATAATCATTCTTTCAAAATCAGAATGAGACTGAGACTGAAGATTAAAATCAGTCTCATTCAGTTCATTCAGTGATTACTTATATAATCAGAATTTGATAATAATTATTGATAACACTTATGAAATAACTAAATACATTCTTGTACAAGTTTATTCTTCACTTTCTCATGAAAACTACACTTCTCTGATATACTGTAATCAGAGATATTAAACTGTCTGATAATTTCATATTTTATAATCATGAGTTTCTTGATTGTTTCTTCTTATAATTGTCTCTGATAATAGTGATAAATATTTTAACTTGAGTTGAACTTTCACTTCATTCTCACTTCTGTCAATGAAATTGTCAGAATATCATATATTATCAGTGTAATAGTTAAATATATACTCTCAACAATTTTTCATAAATTTAGAATTGATTTAATATATAAATTCATCAGATCATCTTGAAGATAGCAGTCAAATTCAGTTTTATAAGCATGTAGTTTTGCCTGATTTTCAGTTGCAATCAATGTATGTAAGTTCTGTTTCAAAGTTAGTATTATAGTTCTATGAAATATGAAGTATTATCAAAGATTGTTACTTACTAAGGAATTGTATTTCACTATCTTCACATCTTGAATATCTGCTTATTCAAATCTCTGATAGTTGACATTGTAGTAGTCTCAGACTAATTTAATATATAAGTCTCATTTCTTCTCTATTCAATCTTGAGAAGTGTAGATATTAACTTAATAAGAGAAATCTAGTAGAGCTGTTACAGTATAATACTCTGTAAAAGATTATTCAGTTTTGCTGTAATAATATGCCAGTTTATTTCTTATAGTAACAATAGCCTGTGCTATAGTATTATCTCAGACTGAATTTCTTTTTAAGTGATTCAACTGCTTCTTAAGATAAGTAAATAAACTGTTATACACTCATCAGACTGACTGCAGTATTAATGTACAAGTGATTGAGACTGTCTTTATTATCTTATAAAACTGAAACAGTAAATCAATCATATATTTCAACTGAGTTCACTTTATATTAGAAAGTTTCAATATCTGAATCTTTTTCTAATCATAGTGTTGTATTTATTAATTAATTATCTGACATAATTAAAGAGTCTGAACAGTTATCTTATATATTGAACTTCACTGTATTCTAACATTCTGTATCATATTCAGTGATGTGACTGATTTATTTGTTTATTGAATATCATGAAATTATTATTATTATTTAGAGGAGATATAAATTGTATTAGCAATGTTTTGAATCTGTAATATTTAAATTATTAGTCAATCTATTCAAAATTAACAGTAGTATTATTAAAAAGTGTTATCAAAAAGTAGTATTAAAAAATGTTATTAAAAAACATTATCTTTTATAAAATGAATATAAAAGTTACTTAAGTAATCACTTTTATCTCATTCTTATCTCAAGAATCAGTCATCTTATTATTCTTTATCTCAATGTTAAGATTCTTTATCAGTGTTTATATCATAAGTTGAATCACATGAGTAATACAGAGAATATGACCTTGTTTATTATTTCAGAAATGCAAAGTCAATTTTTGCTTCAAGCTCTTCACTATAGTGTAGTTATTCACAGCATTATCAGTTATAATTATAAGAAGACTGAGACTAATATCTTAATAGTCATTTTTAATCACAGTTATTAATATCTCTGTTATATAATTCTCAGTATGACTACTGATCAATGATTCAAATTCAATTAATATCTCTTAATAAGTTCAGTTCTCATCAATGTAATAACATATAACTCTTATAAATGTAAGATTATTTATACTAGTTTATACATTCACTGTAAGAGATACTCTTCAATGATTCTTCAACTCTGATTCTAGATATTATATATTAACTTTATAGTGTATCTTGAGATTGAACTAAAGACAGAATTGATGTGAAATATGAAGATTTGAATTAAGTATTTAAAGAAGTGTTTGAAATTCGGGGTTTTCAATTGATTGAAGAGAAAGATTCAGAGATATATATATATAAAGTAATTATTCACAGAAGTTATCAGATAAGAGTTATGAAATCAGAGTACTGATATATACTGAATGAACATAATATCCGCCAAATCTGAATGAACTTCTTTAATCACTTACTGAAGCAGTATATTAAGAAACACTCTGATTTCTCTCACATCTATGTATAAGAATCGCCCCGGTGCCTGAATGGTTAATGCAGTCTCCTGGTAGTGCCTTAGCGTGAGAAATCAAGGTGTGTGAGTATGAAACCCGCAGGGAACATATCAAATCTGAAACTCAAGCCCCTCAGGTTTCTAATAAATACAGAGATGTACAAATCGCCTCAATAAATCGCTCTATTGCCTCAGCTGG